>NW_028166479.1:0-89111 GCF_964263955.1 Coregonus lavaretus | reverse complement strand
ACTCAGATAAAACAAGTTGGCTAGAACCTTTCACAGCATAAGTCTGAATTCATCCAAACATCATTAGGTTGTTCTGCCGTCCCTAAAATCATGCTACATTTGCAAAGGCTTCATGACCTATGGTTCTAAGTGAAGTGTGAGTGTTATCTCGTGATGTCATCAACCTGCACCCAGTATATAACCTAGCTGTCTCTGTACCAGCAACCAAGTGGCATATGGTGAGAGACAAAGCCAAACCCCCTCATAGAGCCCCTCTACACCCCAAAACGAAATCACTAAATCAAATGCCTGACTTAGAGAGTGCCCACGCTTAATTTTCACAGAGGCAATTTCATCTAAATAAATATTACCTCTCTGCACACTCTGCCATGTGTATGCATCAGATGTGAATTTGAGCACATCCAGTCCCCTGCAATTTTGCGCACAAAAAGCTTAGCTCACCAAAGGATAGTAGCGGACCACAGACTTGTCTTGAGCATTACAATTTCATACAATAACACTGCTGGGGAGCTTGATGAGGAAGCAGGGAAGTGAATCGGGGAACCAGGGAAGCGGATTAATTTGCTAGGTGGTATTTGTTTCTGCCATGTTTCGCTAGTCTAGTGATAGCTTTGTCTTCCACAGACTGTAGGACACTGATGCTAATCACTAACGCTAACCCCTCTAAAATGACAGTACCTGAATGATAGCATCTTTTGTATACCCCCCCTACCTTGTCACAAGACAACTGATTGGCTCAAACGCATTAAGAAGGAAAGAAATTCCACAAATTAACTTTTAAGAAGGCACACCTGTTAATTGTCATGAAGCTGGTTGAGAGAATGCCAAGAGTGTGCAAAGCTGTCATCAAGGCAAAGGGTGGCTATTTGAAGAATCTCAAATATAAACATATCTTTTTATTTGTTTAACACTTTTTAGTTAATACATGATTCCATATGTGTTATTTCATAGTTTTAATTTCTTCACTATTATTCTACAATGTAAAAAATATTAAAAATAAAGAAAAACCCTTGAATGAGTAGGTGTGTCCAAACTTTTGACTGGTAGTGTATATCATATCATTGATGTTCTAGCTGTACATGCACATCAAATCAAATCAAATGTTATTTGCCACATCCGCCGAATACAACCGGTGTAGAACATACAGTAAAATGCTTACTTACAAGCCCTTAAACAACAATGCAGTTTTAAGGAAAACAAAAAAAAGTGTTAAGGAAAAAATAGATAAGTAAAAATTTTTAATAGCAAATAATTAAAAACATTAGTCACAGACTAATATACTCTAGGTTTATAAAGGTAAATACAAATCCATTGTTGATGGCTTTTGTGGGATTTTTCCCTACATAGCCTTCTGAGGACAGCAATTCTAAGAGATATTTTCGCTTTGAGTCCTGAGTTGTTAAAAGCCTCTTATGAACTACAATGGGGGATGATAAGTAGGTTAATACTAATCATATGTTTCAAGAAAGCTCAAAATAAGTTATCATCCATTTTGTTTTCCTCCCAGGATTATTCACATTTCCACATTAATATTTATTCTTAAGGCAAATGTAGAATGTCTTAATTTAGCATTCATGTATTCCCTGCTATGTAGGCTTCGTTAGGAGGTTAATTGAATGAAAGCATCTCTTATTCACTGTCAATTAATTAATTAATTGATTAAAGAAACACAGGACCAAGACCGTGTTCAGTCAGAGCCGGAAGCACTCTGTTATTCTGACAGTTTGAGCAAATCATTGTTGTAGTAACCTATGAAAAAACACTGATTGTTGTGACACGTTTATTCTTTGCCCATCTAAATTGGTTGTAGATTTCTCTCGATATTAGTATTTGATGTAGATTTGATGTTTACATATTTTTTATATAGATAACCATCATATATAGTAGTATCTCTTACTGTTTTACCTGATAAACAGAACTGATACTGTTTTCTCTTGATTTGACCCTTTATGAATGACAGAACACTTGTGAAAATGGTGGCTCTTGTGTCTGGCGGTTATGGTGTGTTTATTAGGCAGATTATCATCCTCCAAATGGCTTGAATACTCTATTTAATCTCTTAATAGTATAATCAGAACATCACATTAATCATGCCTTAATGCCATCATGTCAACAATAGTGAGAGATATCTGAGCTATAAACTGTTAAGAGATTGAGCTCCATGTTTTAACACTATTCCTTTCTTAATCTGCTCCCATCATCTCTGCTTTCAACATAAACACTCAACGTCAAAAGCTATACAGTACTGCCATGTCAAGATAAGACTTGAAGCTACTTTCTGAAACGTAAAATACTGCTCAGTACAGTACTGTTTGCTGTAGTCTACCTGGAGTGCCAGGTGGGCGGGGTTTGCACTTTTTGGACTTTTCTATTTGTTCCATTGCATCAGGAAAGCTCAATCAAGCACAGATACAGTGTATATATATATACACAAAAATCTAATAGTATTTTGAACTCCAAGGCTTTGGAGCTGGAATTAAGTGCAGCCTGCTTGTCAAACAAAAACACAACATTTCCTAATTTGAGCCATCTTATTGTTACTAACTCGCACCTGTATTTCCCACAGTGCTGTGGTCTTAAGTGCTACCACTTACTAAGCAAACAGCGCAATATTGGCGGTGTGTTTATTAACAGTTCACTGCACCAATCGATTTTCCAAGAACTCATTCAAGGTTACATTACTCACTGGCAGCTCAGTTCTTTGTCAATGTATTAGGTTTTTAAAAAGCTAGTAATACTTAACATAAAGGGTTGACCAGGTGCTCATTCCTCGCCAGGCAACTGTGAAATTACATTTGTGTGTCAACAGAAGAGTGCCTTAGTGTCACGATCGTCGTATACAGAGGACCAAGGCGCAGCGTTATTTGCGAACATGCTTTTATTATTGATACACGAACAAAATAACAAAAACGATACGTGACGTCCAAAGGTGCAAACCACAAACCTACAACAGGAACAAGATCCCACAAACACTGTGGAAAAACAGACTGTTTAAATATGGTTCCCAATCAGAGACAACCAGCAACAGCTGACACTCGTTGCCTCTGATTGAGAACCACTCTGGCCAACATAGAAACACAATACAAGAACTATACCCTAGAAACACAAAACTAGAACAACATAAAGAACACTCACACCCTGGCTCAACATACAAGCGTCCCCAGAGCCAGGGCGTGACACTTAGATTGACTCATTCAGACTCACAGGCCTATTTTCCAATGATTCCTCCTCACAGAATGGTCACTTATACAGTATCATCCCTACCTACGTACACCGTCCCTTTGAATTGCTTCTCTAATACTACTCTCTGATGTGCTTTTGACAACCTTTTATTAGTATTTGAATTGACAACCAGTTGTAAGGATGGACGGACATGGTTAGCGTTGGTGGCTAGCTGTAGCTGCTCACAAGCGGGTCCATTAGCCTATTTATGCGCAGGATATTTATAGGGCACCTTGAATGTGGTCATGCGGCAGGTGATTCTCGTTGCTGTCCCGCTAGCGGTGATTAATGCCCTTAATCCAGTGGGGTTTATCAGGAGTCCGGCAGCTTCAGGACCAGTGTCAATGCAATTAAAGCTGTGGCAGAGGGAAGAAAAGGAGGCAACGACTATCTGCAGATTACAGACAGGGTTGGGAATATGTGTCTTGGAGAAGGCTCCGCTCAATTCAATTAGTTAATCACCTCCACTTCTCATTAGGAGCTGCTTTTGTTCCACTTCTCATGTCGCCATGTTTTTTTTGCCTATACGGGTGGATAAAATATGGCTGCTCGAAAAAGCAGAAGACAGAAGCCGAGCTGCTTGGGCTTCGGCGATTGGCGGTTTTGAGAAACCTCATTCAATTGTGGGAGAGGAACGACAGAAGAAGAGAAGGAGGAGGAGATGGGAGGAGGCGGCATGGGAAAGTCTGTCAGCTGAGGAAGAAACAATGTCTCATGGGAGAAGAGAGGAGAGAGGTGATGGGCACAGAGGAGAGAGAGAAGAAAGGAAGAACTGACCACCAGGGCTGGTTATCAGGGGGCTTTATAGAAGTGGTTTAATGGTTCTACTGTCCGTGGGCCATGATATTTATAACAGGACCCATCGGCCATCACAACCTCTTAACTCCAACCCAACTCATTACAGCTCTCTAACTGACTGTTTTAGTAGGTCTATCAGTGACTCCAGTCTTACTGCCTGACTTACTAGTCTGGAGTGAGTTTCATTAAAGCTTCGTAGCTAACTTCATGGTACTTCTGTTCATATGCATCATACCCATAGGGGTCACAGGTGCGCGTGCCCCCTCAGATGTATCTTGTAAAAACATTTTTTTGTAAATGTTGTTTCTCTGTAATCCTACTAGCCACCTAGCAATTTTATGAAGTTGGCTTTAGCTAGCCTAGATTGGGAACCTATCTCCCAACCTCATAACTAGCTACCAATAAGCCATTTCAGGCTATTAATCAAGTTAGAGTAGCTAGCTTGTCTAACTATCGTCGCTGGAATGCATGCTGGCAAGGTTGGTAGACTTTAGAAAAGCAAACAATAACTAAATGTACTGAATAAGACTCACATTCCTTTCAATCATTTATCCACATTTGAGCAGAGATGCAGAGAAGCTGTCACGGTGTCAGTGTAATGCGGTAGACGAAGTCAGGCGCAGGACACAGAACTAAATGAAACGTAACTTTACTGAACACGTAAAGAAACAAGTAAACCTCCACGCAGGGAGGAACAAACCCGCTCACCAACGACACAATAAACAAACACGCACAGAGCACAATGAGAGCCACAGGGTTAAATAGGGACGGAGTAATTACAAGATGGGAAACAATCAGACAACAACAGGTAGAACATAGAAACATAGAACATAGATCGGCAGCAGCTAGTACTCCGGTGACGACGAACGCCGAAGCCTGCCCGAGCAAGGAGGAAGGGCAGCCTCGGCAGAATCCGTGACAGTGCTCCAGCCGTGCGTCGACACCGGCCTCGGGGATGGCCAGGAGGACGCGGCACGGGGTGAGTCGGATGATTGCGGTGGAAATCCCTCAACATGGAGGGATCGAGGATGTCCCTCCTAGGGACCCAGCACCGTTCCTCCGGACCGTACCCCTCCCACTCCACGAAATACTGCAGGCCCCCCACCCGACGCCTCGAATCCAATATGGAATGAACTGAGTACGCCGGTGCCCCCTCGATGTCCAGTGGGGGCAGAGGAACCTCCTGTATCTCAGACTCCTGGAGTGGACCAGCTACCACCGGCCTGAGGAGAGACACATGGAACGAGGGGTTAATACGATAATTAGGAGGAAGTTGCAACCTATAACATACCTCATTCAATCTCCTCAGGACTTTGAATGGCCACACAAACCGCCGACCCAGCTTCCGGCAGGGCAGGCGAAGGGGCAGGTTTCGGGTCGAGAGCCAGACCCGGTCCCCCGGTGCATACACCGGGGCCTCACTGTGGTGGCGGTCGGCGCTCGCCTTTTGCCGCCTGATGGCCCGCTGCAGACGTACATGGGCAGCGTTCCAGGTCTCCTGCAAGCGCCAAAACCATTCATCCACCGCAGGTGCCTCGATCTGGCTCTGATGCCAAGGTGCCAGGACCGGCTGATAACCTAATACACATTGGAATGGAGAAAGGTTAGTGGAGGAGTGGCGGATGGAGTTCTGGGCTATCTCTGCCCAGGGGAGGAAAACCGACCACTCCCCCCGGTGGTCCTGGCAATATGACCTCAGAAACCTACCCACCTCCTGGTTGACTCTCCACCTGCCCGTTACTCTCGGGGTGAAACCCTGAGGTCAGACTGACCGAGACTCCCAGACGTTCCATGAACGCCCTCCAAACCCTTGAGGTGAACTGGGAACCCCGATCAGACACTATATCCTCAGGTACCCCGTAGTGCCGGAAGACGTGTGTAAATAGGGCCTCAGTAGTCTGTAGGGCCGTAGGGAGGCCGGGCAGAGAAATGAGGCGGCAGGACTTAGAAAACCGATCCACAACGACCAGGATCGTGGTGTTCCCTTGTGAGGGGGGAAGATCCGTCATGAAGTCCACTGATAGGTGGAACCATGGTCGTTGTGGAACGGGTAGGGGTTGCAATTTCCCTCTGGGCAGGTGTCTAGGAGCCTTACACTGGGCGCACACTGAGCAGGAGGAAACAGAAACCCTCACGTCCTTAGCTAAGGTGGGCCACCAGTACTTCCCACTAAGAGAGTGCACTCTCCGACCCATGCCAGGATGACCAGAGGAGGGTGACGTGTGAGCCCAATAGATCAAACGATCGCGGACATCCAGCGGTACATACACACGACCCTCTGGACACTGGGGAGGAGTGGGTTCGTTACGCAACGCCCGCTCGATCTCCGCGTCAACCTCCCACACCATCGGTGCCACCAGACACGACGCCGGAAGTATGGGAGTGGGCTCCACGGAACTCTCCTCTGTGTCATACAGTCGGGACAGAGCATCTGCCTTAGCGTTCTGGGAACCTGGCCTGTTAGAAAGTGTGAAAACAAAACGGGTGAGAAACATGGACCACCTTGCCTGGCGAGGGTTTAATCTCCTCGCTGCCCGGATGTACTCCAGATTGCGGTGGTCAGTCAAAATTAGAAAAGGGTGTTTAGTCCCCTCAAGCCAATGTCTCCACGCTTTCAGAGCTTCGACCACAGCCAACAGCTCCCGGTCCCCCACATCATAGTTGCGCTTCACCGGGCTGAGCTTCTTCGAAAAGAAGGCACAGGGGCGGAGTTTAGGTGGCGTACCCGAGCGCTGAGACAGTACAGCGCCTATTCCAGCCTCGGACGCGTCCACCTCAACCGTGAAGGCTAAGGAGGGGTTCGGATGAGCCAGCACTGGAGCCGTGGTAAACAGGTCCTTCAGACGACTAAAAGCCCTGTCCGCCTCAGCTGACCACCGCAGACGCACCAGCCCCCCCTTCAGCAACGAGGTAATGGGAGCTGCTACCTGACCAAAGCCCAGGATAAATCTCCGGTAGTAATTGGCAAAACCCAAAAATCGCTGCACCTCCTTTACCGTGGTTGGAGTCGCCCAATTACGCGCGGCCGAAATGCGGTCACTCTCCATCCTCACCCCTGACGCGAACATGTGGTACCCCAAGAAAGAGATGGACTCCTGGAAGAACGGGCATTTCTCTTCCTTAGCATACAGGTCATGCTCCAAGCACTTTACGCACCAGGGACACATGCTCGGCACGTGTAGCAGAGTATATAAGGATGTCATCAATATACACCACTACCCCTTGTCCGTGCAGGTCCCTGAAAATCTCATCCACAAATGATTGGAAAACTGATGGAGCATTCATTAACCCGTATGGCATGACCAGATACTCATAATGTCCAGAGGTGGTACTAAATGCCGTCTTCCACTCATCCCCCTCCCGGATACGCACTGGGTTGTACGCGCTCCTGAGATCCAATTTAGTGAAGAAGCGTGCCCCGTGCAATGATTCCGTCATACTAGCTATCAGGGGTAATGGATAGCTGTACTTGATGGTAATCTGATTTAAGCCAAGGTAATCAATGCACGGGCGTAACCCACCATCTTTCTTCTTCACAAAAAAGAAACTTGAGGAGACAGGTGAAGTGGATGGCCGAATGTATCCCTGCCTCAGAGATTCTGTGACATATGTCTCCATAGCCGCCTTCTCCTCCTGAGACAAAGGATACACGTGACTCCGGGGAAGTGCTGCTCCTACCTGGAGATTTATCGCACAATCCCCCAGACGATGGGGTGGTAATTTAGTCACCCTCTTTTTACTGAAGGCGATAGCCAAATCGGCATACTCGGAAAGAATGTGCATAGTGGAAACCTGGTTTGGACTTTCCATTGTAGTTGCCCCAAGGAAACTACTAAACACCTCCCTGAACAATGACCGGACCATCCCTTGAGAGCCCTCTGTTGCCATGAAATCGTGGGGTCATGAATGGTTAACCAGGGAAGTCCCAACACCACAGGATACACAGGAGAATCAATCAGATAGAGGCTAATCCTCTCCTCATGACCCCCCTGCGTCATCATCAGCAGTGGAGCGGTGACCTCCCTGATTATGCCTGACCCTAACAGGCGACTATCTAATGCATGCACAGGGAAAGGTTTATCAACAGACACAGTAGGGATCCCTAAACTACGGGCATACTGGCGATCAATAAAATTCCCAACCGCGCCTGAATCTACTAGCGCCTTATGCTGGGAATGGGGAGAAAACTCTGGAAACATAATATCAATACACATATTAGCAACAGGGAGCTCTGGGTTAGTCGGGTGCCTACTCACCTGAGACGGTCGACCAGTGCTCTGCCTGCTGCCTCGACCTCCTGAGAACCCTCCCCAGCACCGACCAGCAGTGTGTCCTCTGCGGCCACAGTTGGTGCAGGGGACGGTCCCTCTCCCAGTCTCCCTAACCGCAGCACCTCCGAGCTCCATGGGGGTAGGCTTGGAGGTGCTGGGGGATGGAATGGACGGCCCCCCATCCATCAGAACGTCCGCGGGCTGCCAACAGGTTATCCAACCTGATGGACATGTCCACCAGTTGGTCCAGGTTGAGATTGGTGTCCCTGCAGGCCAGTTCCCGACGGACGTCCTCCCTTAAGCTACAATGATAGTGGTCGATCAGGGTCCTCTCACTCCATCCCGCGCTGGCTGCTAAAGTTCTAAACTCCAGCGCAAACTCCTGCGCGCTCCTCATCTATTGTCGTAGGTGGAACAGACGTTCTCCCGCCGCTCTCCCTTCAGGTGGATGATCGAATACCGCCCGGAAGCGGCGGGTGAAATCCTCGTAGCGGACAGTTCTCGAGTCTATTCCTCCCCACTCGGCGTTGGCCCACTCAAGCGCCTTCCCCGATAGACAGGAGATGAGGGAGAATTTGGCTCTCGTATCCCGAGGGCGCCGGGTGAATAGTGGCCAGGTAGAGCTCTACCTGGAGGAGAAATCCCTGGCACCCGGCAGGTGTACCGTCATATGCCCTCGGGAGCGAGAGCCGAATTCCACTGGACCCAGGTGGCGAAGTGGTAGCCAGTGTTGTAGGTGGTTGAGTGGTTGGACATGGTGAAGGGATACCACCTCTCTCCAATCGTTCCATCATCTGGAACACTCGTTCCATTGTGGCACAGAGAGTCTGAATCTTCGTCTCTTGACGTTGGACTCGTTCCTCCATCGTCTCGGTAAATCTGGCTGTTCCATAATGGTGCGTGTTTCTGTCACAGTGTCAGTGTAATGCGGTAGACAATGTCAGGCACAGGACACAGAACTAAATGAAAACGTAACTTTACTGAACACGTAAAGAAACGTGTAAACCTCCACGCAGGGAGGAACAAACCCGCTCACCAACGACACACGAAACAATAAACAAACACGCACAGAGCACAATGGGAGCCACAGGGTTAAATAGGGACGGAGTAATTACAAGATGGGAAACAGGTGTGAAACAATCAGACAACAACAGGTAGAACATAGAAACATAGAACATAGATCGGCAGAAGCTAGTACTCCGGTGACGACGAACGCCGAAGCCTGCCCGAGCAAGGAGGAAGGGCAGACTCGGCAGAATCCGTGACAGAGGCATATTTAGTTTCTTAAAAAAAAAAAAAAAAAACAGTCAGGAGGACACAGACAGCTCAAGAGATATGCTTAGATATGCAGAAAAATATACATATTTTTGACATAGAATTAAGCATAAAGATTATGGCTCTAGATTGCAGGAAAAAGCTGTTTCAGGTGTTTGAAAAATGCAAAAATTCTAGCCCCCCTCCGGACCACCCCCGAGCTATCCTCAGACTTTGTGTCCCCTCAGATTTTTGGGGTGCATGATGTCCCTGCTTCTTTTTATTGACAAACATTGACACGTGCCATTTTGTATTTCTCTTCGACAACCCAGACCCACGCCAATCGTAGAACAAATGTGCTTAATTTGTTCACAAACAACCATTGATTTGACAACTGTCACTCTCTCACGACTATTTAGCTGGTTTGTTGAGAGAAATAAAGTGACACGTTTGCTAGGGATATTTTCTGGAAACTCACCCCTGACTAGTCTTAAAATCACACATCTTAACTCCTTTATCCACTGGTGTTCCTTTTAGACAGTCTCTAGCTCTACTAGTCTGACTACAGCTTTAGAATGGGACTACTGGTGTGGCTCTGTGTTGACTGTCTAACTCAGGTCTCTTCACTGTGTGCTATTTGGCTCCTGTAGAGGGGACACAGAGATGACAGGGGCTTGAAGTACAGTGAGGGAAAAAAGTATTTGATCCCCTGCTGATTTTGTACGTTTGCCCACTGACAAAGAAATGATCAGTCTATAATTTTAATGGTAGGTTTATTTGAACAGTGAGAGACAGAATAATGACAAAAAAATCCAGAAAAACGCATGTAAAAAATGTTATAAATTGATTTGCATTTTAATGAGGGAAATAAGTATTTGACCCCCTCTCAATCAGAAAGATTTCTGGCTCCCAGGTGTCTTTTATACAGGTAACGAGCTGAGATTAGGAGCACACTCTTAAAGGGAGTGCTCCTAATCTCAGCGTGTTACCTGTATAAAAGACACCTGTCCACAGAAGCAATCAATCAATCAGATTCCAAACTCTCCACCATGGCCAAGACCAAAGAGCTCTCCAAGGATGTCAGGGACAAGATTGTAGACCTACACAAGGCTGGAATGGGCTACAAGACCATCGCCAAGCAGCTTGGTGAGAAGGTGACAACAGTTGGTGCGATTATTCGCAAATGGAAGAAACATAAAAGAACTGTCAATCTCCCTCGGCCTGGGGCTCCATGCAAGATCTCACCTCGTGGAGTTGCAATGATCATGAGAACGGTGAGGAATCAGCCTAGAACTACACGGGAGGATCTTGTCAATGATCTCAAGGCAGCTGGGACCATAGTCACCAAGAAAACAATTGGTAACACACTACGCCGTGAATGACTGAAATCCTGCAGCGCCTGCAAGGTCCCCCTGTTCAAGAAAGCACATATACAGGGATGTCTGAAGTTTGCCAATGAACATCTGAATGATTCAGAGGAGAACTGGGTGAAAGTGTTGTGGTCAGATGAGACCAAAATCGAGCTCTTTGGCATCAACTCAACTCGCCGTGTTTGGAGGA
Source organism: Coregonus lavaretus (assembly GCF_964263955.1). NCBI lineage: Eukaryota > Metazoa > Chordata > Actinopteri > Salmoniformes > Salmonidae > Coregonus > Coregonus lavaretus. The sequence continues at coordinate 78,006 of NW_028166479.1, read as the reverse complement.
AGAGGAATGCTGCCTATGATCCCAAGAACACCATCCACACCATCAAACATGGAGGTGGAAACATTATGCTTTGGGGGTGTTTTTCTGCTAAGGGGACAGGACAACTTCACCGCATCAAAGGGACGATGGACGGGCCATGTACCGTCAAATCTTGGGTGAGAACCTCCTTCCCTCAGCCAGGGCATTGAAAATGGGTCGTGGATGGTTATTCCAGCATGACAATGACCCAAAACACACGGCCAAGGCAACAAAGGAGTGGCTCAAGAAGAAGCACATTAAGGTCCTGGAGTGGCCTAGCCAGTCTCCAGACCTTAATCCCATAGAAAATCTGTGGAGGGAGCTGAAGGTTCGAGTTACCAAACGTCAGCCTCAAAACCTTAATGACTTGGAGAAGATCTGCAAAGAGGAGTGGAACAAAATCCCTCCTGAGATGTGTGCAAACCTGGTGGCCAACTACAAGAAACGTCTGACCTCTGTGATTGCCAACAAGGGTTTTGCCACCAAGTACTAAGTCATGTTTTGCAGAGGGGTCAAATACTTATTTCCCTCATTAAAATGCAAATCAATATATAATATTTTTGACATGCGTTTTTCTGGATTTTTTGTTGTTGTTATTCTGTCTCTCACTGTTCAAATAAACCTACCATTAAAATGATAGACTGATCATGTCTTTGTCAGTGGGCAAACGTACAAAATCAGCAGGGGATCAAATACTTATTTCCTTCACTGTATATATGTGGTGACAAGCGGGCCCGCTGGCAGCTGGTAACAGAGATGGAAAGAGATAGAGAGTGGGACACAGAACGTGAGAGGTAAGTAGGGAGGTAGAGAGGTAGCGAGAGAGAGGAGGAGATAGAGATAAATGTAGCGGGGTAATCAGAAAGAGAGTGAGACAGAAAGATGGGGATAGGAGAGAGAAAAATGTAAGGTTATCCCTCCCTTTTCCAATGGACAGCATGCATCATTGTCACGTCTTCAGGACGATTAGAGAGAAGTGTATTTTGACACAGCCACACGTACCGTGTTGCCTGGTTCTGTGTGCACACTCAAACAAAGCCATATGCTGCTATATAAATGGGATACATAAGAAGATAGCCCTCCAAGCATTGAATACTATTTAGAGCAGTAGTCACCAACCCTTTTTTTGAGTCAAGATCACTTTCCAAGTCAAAATGCAAGGCAAGATCTACCCCCAAAAATGTTTGGGACATGACTATTAAAAACAGTACTGTAGTAATGAGGTTTGTGCAGTAGGCTATATATATCAAACCATATTTGTAAAATTATATTTCAACATTTGAGGTAGGCTATATGATCACACCGGTAATAGATCAGTTGTTGTATTACTTGTGAGGCACAGCTGAGTGAGCATACATTTAAATAACTTGCTTTTTTTTTACTGGGCTGATGAAGCCTGCATCTGATGGTCAGTCTCAGTGGAGGGAGAGGGCAGCAGACTGAGGGCCACAGACTAAGTCAGTGGCACAGATGGAACTATCCAAGCAGAAGATACATCTTCTTCAAATGTTGATATTTGGTTACTTTGACAACCAAACACAATTCAATACCACAAAATATCATTACATTTGAAATCAACCAGAGCTTGACACCCTAGGCCTATTGTATTGTCTGTTAAAGATTAATTCTGGGTTGAATTGAAAGAAAAGCTGTTGATGACTTTGAAAATGCTATATAGGCCTAAATAGCATTATTGATGATAAATGACTGATAAGCATGGTCACATTCCATTGTCTTTTTTAAACCTGGAATGACTTTGATAGCAATAGTGAATCTATTTACTTTTTAAGTGGAGATCTCTCAACAATCATTCTCACGATAGCACAATGGTAAAAGTCAGGGACAAATATCAAAGCTAAGCAAGGCTGGGCTTGGTTAAAACCCTGGATGCAAGACCAAATGGTAGCTGCAGATAGATCAATACTCCAGTAGGAGGTGCTGAGCAGCCTATAATTATTTTTCTGATAGTGGATATAACGTTGAAGATCTGATGTTGTTTTAAATTTATAAATTAAACATATTTTGTACAAGGTTTGTCTAAAATCTAATGTATTTTCCACTAAGATTCCACGTCACAATACGTTGACAAATTACACTGAAACAACGTTGATTCAGCCAGTTTGTGCCCAGTAGGTAGCCCATTAACTTGACGACAAGTTAACAAATGATATGTTGGATTCACGTCTCCAAGTCAAACAAAAATTCAAGTAAAATAATGGTTTAAGCCAGTGGCTCAGATGGATCTATCCAAGCAGTACATACATCTCCTTAAAATGTTGATATTTGGTTGCGTTGTTAATCAAACACAATTCAATATTTCTTATATAATACAGTAAATAGCCTAAAATTCTACAAACAAATGTAAAATTCAACCTTAGAAGTGAGTAACATATCCATAGCCACATTTGGAGGTTACTGTAACTATACATGTCTTCTTATGTAGGCCTAATCATCTACAGTGTGCATGTTCAAGATAGCATGCATAGGTCGTCACAGGTCTGTGGAGATCGTCACAATTGCTGTAATAATCTACGCAGAATCTTGAATGGCATTGATCACTTACACCATGTAATGTAATCTCAACTGCAATCCAGGTCATTTGGTTCTGCTATTAGATGAAGCAAAGTGATAAGACATTATTCTGTTGTATAAATAAACAAAATATCTGACATTGTATTCCATTTGAACTTTGCTGTGCTTTTAAATGGTTGAAAGTGCGTGAAAACTAAACCAAAAAACAGGCATTATTTTCACATTGGAATTTGCTTTTTGATGGTTGAAAGCATAGTGATTACACATTGTAAATTCAACTAACTTTTGGCTGGTGTTTTGAGTGAGTGAATATACTGTAAGTTATAATCTAATTGACCAACGTCTCAACAAAATATTACCCAATTATCCACGTTGAAATGACGTGGTGTGCCCAATGGGTCATTTGGCCTTGTTCCGTAAACTGCATTAAAGCGAGTTCTTGGTATCTGTTACAGTGATCTGTTGGTGTCCAAGCACCAACAACGGCAAATCCAAACCTGGAAGCCTGTAGTAAATGCAACTGATGGAACTGGTCTCTCTCTCTTTCTCCAAACCTACCATAAAGTTTATTGTGAGAAGATAAGGAGGCACAGATCGCCTCTGTTTCCGGAAAATAGTTGAATTCTTTCTCTGTGACTGTACGTCTCTTTTTAATCTTCCTCCAGCCGTGAAGTGGCTCAGTGAAACTGAGGCAGCGAGGGTCCTTGTGGCTGAGAGCTGAATCTCCATCTGCAGGATTATTTTCCTGCTGTAGAAAACTGGCTCAAATTAAGATCCTACATCTGTACTTTCTACCTTTGCAGCATGATGTGAACATGTATGACATGTCATTTCAAATGATTGTTTCTGTAGCTAGCAGGGTGTCGACAGAATAAGGAGAATAGGAATATTCTCTGACACACTGTTCTGCAATGATCCAGCGATTTATATAAGGACATCATTATTTATTTCATTAGAGAGAAATTACCTTTTTCTCTCAGTCGTGTGCTTGACTTGTTAAATAGCCCATTATTGATAAAGACATATATGGGTTGCCGTTGAAGTGATGCAGCCTGTTTTGTACAGCATAGATAATTATCTCTGTTTAAATCAGTATCACGCAATCACAGTTAGCTAGAATTATTTTATGTCTCTGTAGAGAAATATTTGTATCTAGAATATGTAGTCTACTGGTCTGGAAGAAATATATCTTTACAGATGTAAGATCTTCATTTGGTCACCATGTTGCAGGAGAACTAAGTTTTAGATGAAAAATGTATCAACCCCTAAAAAAATATCCATTAATTATAATCCATATAATAATTCACATTTCGTCTTGCTGCAGGATTATTTTCCTGCAGTAGCAAACTGGCTCAAATTAAGATCCTACATCTGTATGGTATTTTTCAAGCATACATTTCTAGCTTCTGGTGAAACTACATTATCATAAAAATATTTGAGGACAAAAATGGGTAGTGAAATATTGAAAAATATTTGAAATAATGTTGTTCTATGCATTTGAAGATACACTATCCCTTTATCAGCTTTTATTTGTGACATAACTGCCTTTGAAGTGAGAACCATTTAGATGTGTCTGTTTGAAGTCAGTTGATTGAATTTCTGGGAAACCAATATTCCTTTTGATTTGGAAGCATTTCAATCAGCCGAATAAAAGCGAAGAGATAGATGAGCTGTTTTCATTTGCTTTGCACCTTCCACACAAAAAACAAACAAACACAAACAAGAAAACTAGGAGAGTGCAGACTTTTCTCTCTTTTTCTTTTGTCTTGAATTGCCATACATGTAATGTATGCATTGTTAGTGGCCTGAAAGCATGCAGATACGGGTGTGTTTGTCATTTGCTGCCTGCTGCCAAAAATGACTTATCTGCCTTAACTCCCTGTGGCAGATATCCACACTCGACGGAGATAATAGGCGAGCAGCGTCTTTACAGGTTAATATTGCAGAGAGAGAGAGAGAGAGAGAGAGAGAGAGAGAGAGAGAGAGAGAGAGAGAGAGAGAGAGAGAGAAAGAGAGAGAGAGAGAGATTGCCATCTCACATGCCGAATAAATCATCCATAACAACATGATTTATGTGAATAGGCTGCAGCTCGGGTTTAAATAAGAATTCATCCTTCTTCGCAGGTCTGAGAAGAAAAGGCAACAGGGAGAGACTAACTATCTAATTGTCCTCCATACGTGCTCCCACTTCTATGCAGTTATCCTCCCCCACTCAATTTGAGTTTCTAATCAATAGTTTGATGTACAGCCTACATTATTTTGCTGTGAATAAAGGTCTAGTGTATTGGTTGGGATTATGAGTTGTAAGAGTAGACACAAAGCACATTATGCCCTCTTGTTCGTACATTTACATGCACACACACGTCCACAGACAGAAACAGTCCTATACAGTGAGGGAAAAAAGTATTTGATCCCCTGCTGATTTTGTACGTTTGCCCACTGACAAAGACATGATCAGTCTATCATTTTAATGGTAGGTTTATTTGAACAGTGAAAGACAGAATAACAACAAAAAAATCCATAAAAACGCATGTCAAAAATATTATATATTGATTTGCATTTTAATGAGGGAAATAAGTATTTGACCCCTCTGCAAAACATGACTTAGTACTTGGTGGCAAAACCCTTGTTGGCAATCACAGAGGTCAGACGTTTCTTGTAGTTGGCCACCAGGTTTGCACACATCTCAGGAGGGATTTTGTCCCACTCCTCTTTGCAGATCTTCTCCAAGTCATTAAGGTTTCGAGGCTGACGTTTGGCAACTCAGACTTTCAGCTCCCTCCACAGATCTTCTATGGGATTAAGGTCTGGAGACTGGCTGGGCCACTCCAGGACCTTAATGTGCTTCTTCTTGAGCCACTCCTTTGTTGCCTTGGCCGTGTATTTTTGGTCATTGTCATACTGGAATACCCATCCACGACCCATTTTCAATGCCCTGGCTGAGGGAAGGAGGTTCTCACCCAAGATTTGACGGTACATGGCCCCGTCCATCGTCCCTTTGATGCAGTGAAGTTGTCCTGTCCCCTTAGCAGAAAAACACCCCCAAAGCATAATGTTTCCACCTCCATGTTTGACGGTGGGGATAGTGTTCTTGGGGTCATAGGCAGCATTCCTCCTCCTCCAAACACGGCGAGTTGAGTTGATGCCAAAGAGCTCGATTTTGGTCTCATCTGACCACAACACTTTCACCCAGTTCTCCTCTGAATCATTCAGATGTTCATTGGCAAACTTCAGACGGGCCTGTATATGTGCTTTCTTGAGTAGGGGGACCTTGCGGGCGCTGCAGGATTTCAGTCCTTCACGGCGTAGTGTGTTACCAATTGTTTTCTTGGTGACTATGGTCCCAGCTGCCTTGAGATCATTGACAAGATCCTCCCATGTAGTTCTGGGCTGATTCCTCACCGTTCTCATGATCATTGCAACTCCACGAGGTGAGATCTTGCATGGAGCCCCAGGCCGAGGGAGATTGACAGTTATTTTGTGTTTCTTCCATTTGCGAATAATCGCACCAACTGTTGTCACCTTCTCACCAAGCTGCTTGGCGATGGTCTTGTAGCCCATTCCAGCCTTGTGTAGGTCTACAATCTTGTCCCTGACATCCTTTGAGAGCTCTTTGGTCTTGGCCATGGTGGAGAGTTTGGAATCTGATTGATTGATTGCTTCTGTGGACAGGTGTCTTTTATACAGGTAACAAGCTGAGATCTCAGCTCGTTACCTGTATAAAAGACACCTGGGAGACAGAAATCTTTCTGATTGAGAGGGGGTAAAATACTCATTTCCCTCATTAAAATGCAAATCAATTTATAACATTTTTGACATGCGTTTTTCTGGATTTTTTTGTTGTTATTCTGTCTCTCACTGTTCAAATAAACCTACCATTAAAATTATAGACTGAACATTTCTTTGTCAGTGGGCAAACGTACAAAATCAGCAGGGGATCAAATACTTTTTTCCCTCACTGTATATGCATACCTGCACTTACTGTTTCTCTCTCTCTCTCTCTCTCTCTCTCTCTCTCTCTCTCTCTCTCTCTCTCTCTCTCTCTCTCTCTCTCTCTCTCTCTCTCTCTCTCTCTCTCTCTCTCTCTCTCTCTCTCTCTCTCTCTCTCTCTCTCTCTCTCTCTCTCTCTCTCTCTCTCTCTCTCTCTCTCTCTCTCTCTCTCTCTCTCTCTCACATACTCACATACTCACACAGGTGATGCTGCTCACATAATGGCCAATCCTTGACGCAAGTGTGCTCAGCTACGTGGCTTCAGATCAATATGAAGCAGCGAGACCATAAGAGATTTACACTCACAAAATTTTTTTTTTGCTGAAAAACATTGATCCAGGAGACCTATCGAGAGTGATCTGGAAAACAACACAAGAGGGTACACAATGACTCCATCTGCCACAAAATGGAATTCTTTCATAGACCCACAAGGTCTGTGGAACTATTGGACAATAATAAAAAAGTTGTTGGACAATAAACATAAAAAACTTTAGCCAAGCTAGCTCTACTTGCATAGGCTAGTGCCCCTAGGCCTCTTGAACCCCACACCTTGATATTTGTGTTTCTATTTACCTGTGGATAATACATAGGACACTTTCTCACTAGTCTCGAAAACCCAAACCTAGGCAACAGTGACTAGGGTCTGGTTTCACTGACAGCCTCTTTTGGCAACTTCAAAGGTAAAAACAAATATTACAAGAATAAGGTAACAAAATGTGTTCCGGGGTGGGTCCTCTTCGGACAGACAACTCTCTCAACAAATCACGAGGGAGACATGCCAGAACGTCATGATTTGAAACCAAAGCTTGTAGGCATTAGTTAAGGTAGTTGATGCAAACTAGCCACTTGCGAAAGGCACTCAATAACCTCTGTGGTCTCCATCTTGCCAGCTACTATTTTGTATTTTATTCAAGCGGATAAGGTAGTGACATAGGCAGTGACATAGTTCCTCTATGCCAAACTGACATTATATATTGTGTAAAGACGTTTTTAAGCCGGTGCATTTAAAAATTGTGGGAGGCAACCCAGATGTCTAGAGAGACTACTATCTCATATAGAGCACTTTTCTACCCTCTAGAATACTTTATAGCCTCATCTAGGGCACTATCCAGTGCACTTTCACATAGGGTCCGCTCCTCAACCCAGGTGGTGCTGTTTTGCTTAGACCACTCACTTCCTCACTTCAATAAGGGCCATACTTAACTTTCCCCTCATCCACCTTATGCTCCCTTATGAAGAGCAGTCACCAAGGGCACAAACAGGCTGATAGCTCTTTAATATCCACATAGAAATGCAAGAGGAGTGATCTCTCCATAGTGACAACATGATGTAGCCTCCAGACCTATCTATTCATCTCACACATCTGTGCTCAATTATTGCAATTAATTCAGCCAGATAATGAGGCCTTAATAGGCAGTGGTGGGTAGATAATGAAGGGATGGGGATAGAGGTGTAGGAGAGGAAGAGGAGGAGAAGGGCAGAAGGAGGACACAGATGTTACTGTGACTATAACTATCATCCTGGGTGATGTAAAATCACAGCAATGGTGTGTGTCTGTGTGTGTATGCGTGCGTGTGAGCGCGAACATACGTGTGCGTGTGTTCATGTTACGTACTGTACATACAGTTGAAGTCGGAAGTTTACATACACTTAGGTTGGAGTCATTAAAACTCATTTTTCAACCAATCCACACATTTCTTGTTAACAAACTATAGTTTTGGCAAGTTGGTTAAGACATCTACTTTGTGCATGACACAAGTAATGTTTCCAACAATTGTTTACAGACAGATTATTTCACTTATAATTCACTGTATCACAATTCCAGTGGGTCAGAAGTTTACAGACACTAAGTTGACTGTGCCTTTAAACAGCTTGGAAAATTCAAGAAAATGACACCATTTGAGTCAATTGGAGGTATACCTGTGGATGTATTTCAAGGCCTACCTTCAAACTCAGTGCCTCTTTGCTTGACATCATGGGGAAATCAAAAGAAATCAGCCAAGACCTCAGAAAAAAAATGGTAGACCTCCACAAGTCTGGTTCATCCTTGGGAGCAATTTCCAAACGCCTGAAGGTACCACGTTCATCTGTACAAACAATAGTATGCAAGTATAAACATCATACCTCTCAGGAAGGAGACGCGTTCTGTCTCCTAGAGATGAACGTACTTTGGTGCGAAAAGTGCAAATCAATCCCAGAACAACAGCAAAGGATCTTGTGAAGATGCTGGAGGAAACAGGTACAAAAGTATCCATATCCACAGTAAAACGAGTCCTATATCGACATAACCTGAAAGGCCGCTCAGCAAGGAAGAAGCCACTGCTCCAAAACCGCCATAAAAAAGCCAGACTATGATTTGCAACTGCACATGGGGACAAAGATCGTACTTTTTGGAGAAATGTCCTCTGGTCTGATGAAACTAAAATAGAACTGTTTGGCCATAATGACCATCGCTATGTTTGGAGGAAAAAGGGGGCTGCTTGCAAGCAGAAGAACACCATCCCAACCGTGAAGCACGGGGGTGGCAGCATCATGCTGTGGGGGTGCTTTGCTGCAGGAGGGACTGGTGCACTTTACAAAATAGATGGCATCATGAGGAAGGAAAATTATGTGGATATATTGAAGCAACATCTCAAGACATCAGTCAGGAAGTTAAAGCTTGGTCGCAAATGGTCTTCCAAATGGACAATGACCCCAAGCATACTTCCAAAGTTGTGCCAAAATGGCTTAAGGACAACAAAGTCAAGGTATTGGAGTGGCCATCACAAAGCCCTGACCTCAATCCTATAGAAAATTTGTGGGCAGAACTGAAAAAGTGTGTGCGAGCAAGGAGGCCTACAAACCTGACTCAGTTACACCAGCTCTGTCAGGAGGAATGGGCCAAAATTCACCCAACTTATTGTGGGAAGCTTGTGGAAAGCTACCTGAAACGTTTGACCCAAGTTAAACAATTTAATGGCAATGCTACCAATTACTAATTGAGTGTATGTAAACTTCTGACCCACTGGGAATGTGATGAAAGAAATAAAAGCTGAAATAAATCGTTCTCTCTACTATTATTCTGACATTTCACATTCTTAAAATAAAGTGGTGATCCTAACTGAACTAAGACTGGGAATTCTTACTAGGATTAAATGTCAGGAATTGTGAAAAACAGAGTTTAAATGTATTTGGCTAAGGTGTATGTAAACTTCCGACCTCAACTGTACATATTATACTGTATGTATGACTAACAAGTCAAATGTGCTATTCTGGTTATAAAATGCTAATGTACTTATGTCTCACCAGTGGATATAAGTCTTTAGAAGTACTCTGACAGTAATACTGATGAATATTGCTGCAGCACTGTGGCTAACACTACTTAGTAGCCTATGAGTATAAATACAGTACATGCATGTTGGTTTGAGAGGAGGGAGAGTTATTGGTCATTACATTTGCCTTGAGAGGAATCGCTCGTGATGAGGAGTGTATAGTGTGGTTGCATTCATCACTTCCTTCCTATAACACAGGCACTGTATTTCTTGAACCAATTCTCATTTCCTCCCTCACACTTTCTGTACCCATGTACACACACTCTCTTCATCCTTCCTTCTTGAAAATCCTTATCTGTTGAAGTCATTAAAGCAAACCAACACATAACTCTTGTGGGTAAAAGTGTTAATGCCATTGATCTATCTACCGCTATTGTTATCAAATCAAATCAAATGTTATTTGTCACGTTTCATAAACAGCAGGTGTAGACTAACAGTTAAATGCTTACTTATGAGCCTTTCCCAACAATGCAGAGATAAATAATATAAAAATATAATAACACGAGGAATATTCCCCCTCTCGCATGTAGACACACACACACACACACACACACACACACTCAAAACACACACTCAAAACACACACACACACACACACAATACACACACAGTCACCCATCCTACCAGAACCCAAGTGTGTTCTAAACCAATTGCCTATCTTCTCCTACAGATCCCTCTGTACACCAGAGGCAGAAGCAGCCAGCGACCGATCTCTGCTACAAGAGTGACATCAAGAGCCTAATGGAGTTCAGCACCACAGACTCCTCTCTGGACAAAGGTAAGCCAATACCTACCCTCTCCCTACAGATGGTTCTGCATTATAAACTGGTAACCCTGGCATAGATACTGACTGCCAAAGCACTGGTTCATTCTATCAAGTAACACATGGGAATATGATAGTCTGCAACTCTCATCATATTTCCACATTCATTTTTACAAACCAATTAAAAATGAAATGCTGAAATGTCTTGAGTCAATAAGTATTCAACCCCTTTGTTATGAGAAGCCTAAATAAGTTCAGGAGTAAACATTTGCTTAACAAGTCACATAATAAGTTGCGTGGACGTGAAATAATAGTGTTCAACATGATTTTTGAATTAGTAATTCATCTCTGTTCCCCACACATACAATTATCTGTAAGGTCCCTCAGTCGAGCAGTGAATTTCAAACACAGATTAAACCACGATAGACCTGGAAGGCTATCAAATGCCTTGCAAAGAAGGGCTCCTATTGCTAGATAGATAATGCAAATAAATAAAAGCAGACATTGACTATCCCCTTTGAGCATGGTGAAGTTATTAATTACACTTTGAATGGTGTATCAATACACCCAGTCACTACAAAGGCACAAGCGTCCTTCCTAACTCAGTTGCCGGCGAGGAAGGAAACCGTCCAGTGGTTTCACTATGAGACCAATGCTTACTTTAAAACAGTTCCACAGTGGTAAGAAAAAACTGAGGATGGATCAACAACATTGTAGTTATTCCACAATACTAACCTAATTGACAGAGTGAAAAGAAGTAAGCTTGTACAGAATAGGCACTAAAGTAATACTGCAAAGAATGTGGCAAAGCAATTCACTTTATGTTATGTTTGGGACAAATCCAATACAACAGATTACTCACAGTACCACTATCCATATTTTCAAGCTTAGTGGTGGCTGCATCATGTTATGGGTATACTTGTAATCGTTATGGATAAAAAACAAACGGAATGAAGCTAAGCACAGGGAAAATCCTAGAGGAAAACCTGGTTCATTCAGCTTTCCACCATAAACTGGGAGATTAATTCACCTTTCAGCAGCTCAATAACCTAAAACACAAGGCCAAATCTACACTGGAGTTGCTTACCAAAAAGACAGTGAATGTTCCTCAGTGGCCGAGTTATAGTTTTGACTTAAATCTGCTTTAAAATCTATGGTAAGACCTGAAAATGGTTGTCTAGCAATGATCAACAACAAATTTGACAGAGCTAGAAGAATTTTGAATTTTGAAAAGGATAATGGGCAAATGTTGCACAGTCCAGGTGTGGCAAGCTCTTAGAGACTTACTCAGAAAGACTCACAGCTGTAATCGCTGCCAAAGGTGATTCCAACGTATTGACTCAGGGGGTTGAATACTTATCTAATCAAGATATATTAGTGTTTTATTTTTCATTAATTTTTTACGAATGTTAGAAAAGTTGAGCGGTGTGAATACTTTCTGAAGGCACTGTATCTGTCCAGTGTTCCAGACTTTATGACATTTTTTATAAAATTAATTTCAATATGAATTAAAAAGGATAATTAAGGATGTTAAAAAGCAGCTTTTTTCTGTGCCCCTGCTTGGACTGTTAGGAAACAAGTGTTTTGGCCGTGATTTGACAGCTCTTAGAGCTCAGCCAATGTGACACACGTACACTCAAATTACCTCCCAAGTCAAATAGTATAGCTGGATTTGGAAACTCCCGATGGAACTACTTTGGAACTTTACTATAACAACAATAAATGCAGACTGATTATTTCACAAGTGTGACTCATTTCTGTCCTTTGCTTTGTCACTATATTCCTAATATTTTTGTTGTTATCTACCTATCTAGCTAGCTAGTCGTGAAGCTAGCTAGCTAGCTACTGCTGCTACCCATATCAGTCAACAACAGCTTACTGTCACGCCCTGGCTCTGGGGACTCTTGTATGTTGAGCCAGGGTGTTCGTTTCTTTGTGTAGTGTCTATGTTTCGTTTTCTATTCTGTTCTAGGTTATGTGTTTCTATGTTGGCCGGGGTGGTTCTCAATCAGAGGCAACGAGAATCAGCTGTTGCTTGTTGTCTCTGATTGGGAACCATACTTAGGCAGCCTTTTGTGCACTTGTGATTCGTGGGATCTTGTTCCGTGTTGGTTTGTGTTCATAACCGAGGACTTCACGTTTCGTTTTGTTGTTTTTGTTGTATTGTAAAAGTACTACTAAAGTATGTACTCGTATCACGCTGCGCCTTGGTCCACTTTTCATGACGATCGTGACACTTACTAGATTTCCTCTTGACATAAAACTTTTTGCTACAAACCACAGGATTTAAAATAGAAGGGAATGGCGAGATTGTTGTTGTGTGGAGGATCTGCTTTGACTTGCGTAATTGTCGGCTAGCCAGCTAGCTAAGTCAGCCGCTATAGCTATCGTTAGCTAACTGCTTCTAAACAGCCAGCATGTCAACTCTTACAAACACATAATTTGAAATAGAAGTAACTGGCAAGCAGTGGCGGTCGGTGCCGTTTAAGATGAGGGAGGATGAATATTTTTTTACGAGCATGGCCTTATTTCTATTACAGCATACTGGATGACTGTCATTCATATTCCATTCACCCAGCTTAAAGTAACATCGATAGATTTGGGCTAGTACATGATACTTGAATTTTCCCTATACCCATCATGAGGTTGCTACAACCTGTGAATGAAAGTTTACAACGTAGGTGCACAGGTCAAGAGAAATGTGAGTAATCAAGGTGAGAGACATTGATACATTCAATACCGCCTTGCACACTCTTGCCTGCATCTAGCTGATCTAGGGTGTAATCATTAGTCCAACAGTTGCAAACGACAGTTTCCATTGGAAAAATTCAAGTATGTTTATCACCGTTTCGTTCTGTTTGCTTCCGTTTAAGAAACGTTTTTCAACAGAATCGACGGAATGAATACACCCCTGATCACACGCAAACACAGTTCACTTTCATAGCAGCCACATACAAACAGCATGAACCCTTTGATCGTTGTATAATTCCTTCTCACATCTCTGCGCTCTCCTCCTCTCAACTTTTCCCTTCGCTTGTGGACTTCAGTGCACAACACATCAGCTGTCTGTGACCAGGCGAAAAAACCTTTCCAAGCCAAACCTTCATATCATAACTGCTACACACAGCCTACATCGTTGTCACCATATTAACGTCATATTCAACATAGCTACTAGAACTAACACGTTAGTAAACCTGCTACAATCATGCAGTAAAGTGTACAGTCAGCAACAAGCAGTTTAGCAGTTACAGCGGCAGGCCCCGGTGGCAATAAATTAATAAAACCAAAAGCTTACCTTGGCTTGGAAGAGTTCCAGGGTTGGATAGCCATAGACAGCTAGCTAACATAAACACCCGGCTCAAACAGAGAGGGATGCTGAGTAGACTAGACTAGCTAGTTGCATTCGCTAGCTAAGTAAGTGAAAGTGAAATTAATCTGTTCAAAACTGTTCAACTATTATCTTTCTCTCTCTTTGAGTCAACTACTTTTATGCACTGCAGTGCTAGCTACAGTGGCTTGCGAAAGTATTCACCCCCCTTGGCATTTTTCCTATTTTGTTGCCTAACAACCTGGAATTAAAATTGATTTTGGGGGGGTTTGTATCATTTCATTTACACAACATGCCTACCACTTTGAAGATGCAGAATATTTTTTATATTGAAACAAACAAGAAATAAGACAAAAAAACAGAAAACTTGAGCGTGCATAACTATTCACCCCCCTCCAAAGTCAATACTTTCTAGAGGCACCTTTTGCATATATTACAGCTGCAAGTCTCTTGGGGTATGTCTCTATAAGCTTGGCACATCTAGTCACTGGGATTTTTGCCCATTCTTCAAGGCAAAACTGCTCCAGCTCCTTCAAGTTGGATGGGTTCCGCTGGTGTACAGCAATCTTTAAGTCATACTAAAGATTTTCAATTGGATTGAGGTATGGGCTTTGACTAGGCCATTCCAAGACATTTAAATGTTTCCCCTTAAACCACTCAAGTATTGCTTTAGCAGTATGCTTAGGGTCATTGTCCTGCTGGAATGTGAACCTCCATCCCAGTCTCAAATCTCTGAAAGACTGAAACAGGTTTCCCTCAAGAATTTCCCTGTATTTAGCGCCGTCCATCATTCCTTCAATTCTGACCAGTTTCCTAGTCCCTGCCGATGAAAAACATCTCCACAGCATGATGCTGCCACCACCATGCTTCACTGTGGGGATGGTGTTCTCGGGGTGATGAGAGGTGTTGGGTTTGCGCCAGACATAGTGTTTTCCTTGATGGCCAAAAAGATACATTTGAGTCTCATCTGACCAGAGTACCTTCTTCCATATGTTTGGTCTCTTTGTTGTCTCTCTGATTAATGCCCTCCTTGCCTGGTCTGTGAGTTTTGGTGGGAGGCCCTCTCTTGGCAGGTTTGTTGTAGTGCCATATTCTTTCCATTTTTTAATAATGGATTTAATGGTGCTTCGTGGAATGTTCTAAGTTTCTGATATTTCTTTATAACCCAACCCTGATCTGTACTTCTCTACAACTTTGTCCCTGACCTGTTTGGAGAGCTCCTTGGTCTTCATGGTGCCGCTTGCTTGGTGGTGCCCCTTGCTTAGTGGTGTTGCAGACTCTGGGGCCTTTCAGAACAGGTGTATATTTACTGAGATCATGTGACAGATCATGTGACACTTAGATTGCACACAGGTAGACTTTATTTAACTAATTATGTGACGTCTGAAGGTAATTGGTTGCACCAGATCTTATTTAGGGGCTTCATAGCAAAGGGGGTGAATACATATGCATACACCACTTTTCTGCTATTTATTTTTTAGAATTTTTTTGAAACAAGTTATTTTTTTAATTTCACTTCACCAATTTGGACTATTTTGTGTATATCCATTACATGAAATCCAAATAGAAATCCATTTAAATTACAGATTGTAATGCAACAAAATAGGAAACTTTTGCAAGGTACTGTAGCTGTGTCTTATGCTTTCAGTACTATATGCATTCTCTGATCCTTTGATTGGGTAGACAACATGTCAGTTCATACTGCAAGAGCTGTGATAGGTTGGAGGACGTCCTCTGGAAGTTGTCATAATTACTGTGTAAGTCTATAGAAGGGGGTGAGAACCACAAGCCTGCTAGGTTTTGTACCCAGAGGACGGAAACTAGCTGTCCTCTGGCTACACCATGGTGCTACCCTACAGAGTGCTGTTGAGGCTACTGTAGACCTTCATTGCAAAACAGTGTTTTTTAATCCATTATTTGGTGACGTGAATATATTTAGTATAGTTTTATCTAAAAAGTATAACTTTGTTAATGTTTCACAATTTAAATTTTTCTGAAATTCACTGAGGAGGATGTTCCCCCCCCTTCCTCCTCTGAGGAGCCTCCACTTCTGGCAAGATAGTTGTTGCATAGGCTTTGTCCTTTTTGCTATCACCAGCTGTGGATTGCTTGGCTTGCTAGCTAGCTTGCTTGTGTGCAGTGAATGTGCACTCCTGAGGGGTGTACTACAAAACAGAATCAAGGAGTTAGCCAGCTAACTTGCCTACATTTCTGATAAATTTGTATTTGTTGTAGAAAGATAAGCTTGAAATGGGCATGGTCTAATTGATTTAACAAACGAAAAGACATAGCTATCTAAGTTTAGCTTTTTTTATGAAACATAAAATCAATAGTTATTTCTGGGTGCTTAACAAAGTTAGCTGGCTAACTCATTGATTCTGCTTTTGTAGTATACCCCTGAGCCAGTGTGTTCCCTATCGAGAAGGATCCTTCTACCCACCGGATAAAAAAAAAATTAAGGAAAAAGCTGCTGGACCAAAGTGGGTGATGTCATTATCCAAGCAAATTTCAAGCATTTTTTAAAATGGCTTGTTTAAAAAACAAGTTTGAGATGGGGTTTTGCTTAGTGTTTTTTCTCTAATGTGTGCTTTGGCCACCACTACAAGAAAAGGACGAGCCAACAACATTAATTGGGTATGAGCAAACATAATATGAGCTTTCAAAAATTAGATTTTCACTGGACAGTTACTTTAAGGCTTCCCCAAGCCCCATTGGTCATGTTCAGCTCACTGCTAGTGTATTATTGTCAGTGCAAGGTTGCATATACTGTACTCTGAGGGGATCTAGAATGAGTGTACCACACCAGAGTCCAAATTGCATGTTTTATGAGGTAATGAGTAAAACTGACCTTGGGTCAGTGCTTTGGGGCACCTATATACTGTACTGTACCTCTCATTTTCTACAGAGAGCATGTGTTATTGATGTGATTTATTGTAGTGTAGTGCATAGGCCTACCTCCTTGTAGAGCATAGGCCATGTCAAGCTGGCCACTAGTGCACACACTCATAAGAATGTACACATAAATACATATGAAAGAACACACGCAGGAACACACACGCCTCTGCAGGAGCAGCAGCAGCATGACCCAGCTGCTGTATTAGTTTTGGGTCCGGGGTGTTGTAAATGTGCAATCTCAGGGAAACACACACACATACAAGCACACATACACAGTGGCAAAGGCATCGTATATCACTGTAAGTTTCCTCGGAATGGGAACAAGGTGCTGTGGTATCAGCAAATTCATCACGGACACGCACTGACCCTCTCTCTCTCTCGTCCTCTTTCTCTCTCTCACACTCTCTCTCCTTCGCTCTCTCCTCTTCCTCTCTCTCCCTCACGCTCTCCTTCTCTTCCTCTCTCTCCCCCCTCCACTGTCTCTATCCTTCTCTTCCTCTCTCTCCCCCCTCCAATGTCTCTCTCTCCTTCTCTTCCTCTCCCCGTCTCACCTTCGGTTTCTCCTTAGAGAGAGGAGGAGAGCCTTAAACTGGCAGCGTTGAAGACAGGTGCTGCATCTGCACATTAAGTGTGTGAGTTCTATGGAATGCCTTGTATGCTATCTGCATGCTGTAATGGTAAGGTAGAAAGTAAGAGGTAGTGGAGGATTCTGAGCGAAAGAAAGGGGAGAGATAGAGAGAAAGTGGGGAAAGAGGGGAGGGGAAGGATAGCTCAGAATACGGTACCTGCCAAAGTGCTATACATATACTGTACATACAGAGAGAGAGAGAGAGATGGAGAGAGAGAGAGAGACTTTGCTGAGTGCTAGCATTTTTGACATGGTGACATGTGCCCCATAGTCTGCCCCTCCCCAGTCCTCTCATATAGCCAGTCAGTGGGGGAATGGCATTTTAATTGCCTTGTGGCAGTAATATCTGCCTCCAGTGTGATTTAAACTCAGCATTAATATCCAGTGAAAAGTGTACAGTCACAATGCATCGGCCTCTGTCTCATCAGCCGATCGTAAATAGACACCAGGCGTTACATGGCATTAGATGCTATTAGAACCCCATGAGACTGGAACACTATAGTCAATGGTTAAAGGTGAACCCTGGTGTAAGAAGTCATCCTCCCTGTCTGGTCAAGACAAGGTTGAGGTATTACTCTCCATTGGAGGCCGTGAACTCTGACCTTGAGCACTATGTGGTGTGTGTTTGTGAGTGCGCATGCATCACAACATCTGTTTATCTGTCCATTTGTCTGTCCGTCCATTCACCTGCCCATCCATCCGTTTGTCAGTTCTAAGTTCTCTGTCAGTTTGTCTGTGTGCGACATGGCCACCCGGTCCAGTCAGTGGCTCTGACCTTACTCTACCTCTCCCCCTCCCTCTTTTGTGCAACACTCTGTTCCCATACGCTACAGACAGACAGGCCAATTCTACTCTTAATACCTCTCTTCTTCCTTTCTTCCCTGCACTTCAAGTGGCTGTTAAAATGGCCCTTGGCAGCTAATCTTGGGTGACGTGTGGTGACGGCAGGGGGGATGGCGGGGGTGCAGGGGCTGGATTTGCGGCTGGCAGTCTGGCAGCTTGGCTGAGTGGCAGCTGCGATGAGGCGGATGGCTGGACTAGGGCGAGAGAAAGAAAGAGATGGAGAGCGAGCTGGATATAGATAGAATGAAGGACAGAAAGAAAGAAGGATATAGAGAGTGAGAGAGAAAGAAAAGGATAAAGCATATGAGATAGAGAGAAAAGGATGGAGAGAGTGAGGGAGAGAGAGAGAGAACGGCATGGGCTAAGGAGGAGATGATAAGGAGGAAGGAGAGGGAGGGTGGAGGTAAGGAATATAGGAGATGATAAGGAGACAGAGAGAAGAAGAGAGTGAGAGAGACCGGAGAGAAAGAAAGCCAGGCATAACTGATATGGCTCAACAATGACATTTTTGTTTTACTCCTGTCTGCTCACAAGACACAGACACAAATATAAAAATCAAATCAAATCAAATTGTATTTGCCACATGCGCCGAATACAACAGGTGTAGACATTACAGTGAAATGCTAACTTACAAGCCCTTAACCAACAATGCAGTTTTTAAGAAAATAAGAAAAAAAATAGTTAAGTAAAAAATAGAAAATATAAAATAATTAAAGAGCAGCAGTAAAATAAAATAACATTTACATTTTAGTCATTTAGCAGACGCTCTTATCCAGAGCGACTTACATGAGCAATTAGGGTTAAGTGCCTTGCTTAAGGGCACATCGACAGATTTTTCACCTAGTCAGCTCGGGGATTAGAACCAGCGACCTTTCGGTTACTGGCACAACGCTCTTACCCACTAAGCTACCTGCCGCCCCAGTAGGGAGGCTATATACAGGGGGTACCAGTACAGAGTCAATGTGTGGGGGCACCGGTTAGTCGAGGTAATTGAGGTAATATGTACATGTGGGTAGAGTTAAAGTGACTATGCATAAATAATAAACAGAGTAGCAGCAGTGTAAAATAGGGTAGCCATGATTAGCTGTTCAGGAGTTTTATGGCTTGAGGGTAGAAGCTGTTAAGAAGCCTTTTGGACCTAGACTTGGCGCTCCAGTATAACTTGCCATGCAGTAGCAGAGAGAACAGTCTATGACTAGGGTGGCTGGAGTCTTTGACAATTGTTAGGGCCTTCCTCTGACACCGCCTGGTATAGAGGTCCTGGATGGCAGGAAGCTTGGCCCCAGTGCTGTACTGGGCCGTACGCACTACCCACTGTAGTGCCTTGCGGTCGGAGGCCGAGCAGTTGCCATACCAGGCGGTGATGCAACCAGTCAGAATGCTCTCGATGGTGCAGCTGTAGAACTATTTGAGGATCAGCCAAATCTTTTCAGTCTCCTGAGGGGGAATAGACTATGTTGTGCCCTCCTCACGACTGTCTTGGTATGTTTGGACCATGATAGTTTGTTGGTGATGTGGACACCAAGGAAGTTGAAGCTCTCAACCTGTTCCATTACAGCCTGTCGATGAGAATGGGGAGTGCTCAGTCCTCTTTTTTTCCTGTAGTCCACAATCATCTCCTTTGTCTTGATCACGTTGAGGGAGAGGTTGTTATTCTGGCACCACACGGCCAGGTCTCTGACCTCCTTCCTATAGGCTGTCTGATCGTTGTTGGTGATCAAGCCTACCACTGTTGTGTCGTCGGCAAACTGATGGTGTTGGTGTCGTGCCTGGCCATGCAGTCATGGGTGATCAGGGAGTACAGGAGGGGACTGAGCATGCACCCCTGAGGTGCCCCCGTGTTGAGGATCAGCGTGGCAGATGTGTTATTATCTACCCTTACCACCTGGGGGCAGCCCATCAGGAAGTCCAGGATCCAATTGCAGTGGGAGGTGTTTAGTCCCAGGGTCCTTAGCTTAGTGATGCGCTTTGAGGGCACTATGGGGTTGAACGCTGAGCTGTAGTCAATGAATAGCATTCTCATGTAGGTGTTCCTCTTGTCCAGGTGGGAAAGGGCAGTGTGGAGTGCAATAGAGATTGCATCATCTGTGGATCTGTTGGGGCAGTATGCAAATTGGAGTGGGTCTAGGGTTTCTGGGATTATGGTGTTGATGTGAGCCATGACCAGCCTTTCAAAGCACTTCATGGCTACAGACGTGAGTGCTACAGGTCGGTAGTCATTTAGGCAGGTGATCTTAGTGTTCGTGCGCACAGGGACTATGGTGGTCTGCTTGAAACATGTTGGTATTACAGACTCAATCAGGGACATGTTGAAAATGTCAGTGAAGACGCTTGCCAGTTGGTCAGCACATGCTCGGAGTACACGTCCTGGTAATCCGTCCGGCCTTGTGAAAGTTGACCTGCTTAAAAGTCTTACTCACATCGGCTACGGAGAGCGTGATCACATAGTCATTCAGAACAGATGATGCTATCATGCATGCTTCAGTGTTGCTTGCCTCGAAGCGAGCATAGAAGTGATTTAGCTCATCTGGTAGGCTTGTGTCACTGAGCAGCTCGCGGATGTGCTTCCCTTTGTAGTCTGTAATAGTTTTCGATTTCTTATAAGCGTCTGGGTTAGAGTCCCGCTCCTTGAAAGCGGCAGGTCTACCCTTTAGCTCAGTGCGGATGTTGCCTGTAATCCATGGCTTCTGGTTGGGGTATGTACATACGGTCACTGTGGGGATGACGTCATCGATGCACTTATTGATGAAGCCAGTGACTGATGTGGTGTACTCCTCAATGCTATCGGAAGAATCCCGGAACATATTCCAGTCTGTGCTAGCAAAACAGTCCTGTAGCTTAGCATCTGCGTCATCTGACCACTTCCTATTATCCTAGTATTATTTTTCACATTCAGATGTTACCCCAACACCACCTTCACCAGTTATTTGTCAGAGTGTCTAGAATTCACCAACTGTGAGGTTACAACAGGTCTGGGACCTGTGCATTCCTCTTCACCCCATGCAGTTAGCCCTGGCTGACCCTAATAATGATGAAGTATTCTTTGACATGTTTGTTATAGATGGGTTAGGTGGCAACGGCATGAAAACGATGCACGTCCTTCAATGAGGCAGAAGGCGGTCTGTTGTGATTCTGGATGGCAAGATAGCTAGCAACAATGACAAGAAGCTGCCATGTGGGGAATCGTAGGTGGCTCGTTACAGCTAGTTTTATCTTGTTCTTGATACCATGTCTTTTTTGAGGTGTTTTGACTGATGTCACGTCTATGCTAATATGGCAAAAATTAGCTATCTAGCTAACCAACAACTGTAACAATTTATTTGAGAGACAACAAGTGCTCATTGTGCAAATGTATTTATGATTTCAATAAACATTGGAGACGAAATATAGTTTACATGTTGTCAACAATCTAAGCCAACCCATCTGTTTTGCCCCATAGTTGCGCACATTTCGGTTTTTTTGCTAAACAACCGACCCGTCTATTGCCTGTCCATTTAAAATGACACGGGTCAGCAGGCAATGGAGCCAAATGCATGCCCCTTTCTTATGAGGTAGTGATTATTAACATGCTACAAAAAAAAAGCCATCTTGGAGGGATGTTTTGGAATGCTCAGTAGATTGTTGCTAACCTGTAACAAGATTCAATATTAAGATTCAAGATTCAATATTAAGATTCAATGGTGCTTCTACATTAGCAGTTGCAACTTTCAGGCAGAATGAAGATCAATGTTTTTTTTTCTATTTCTATAGTAACATTTCCAGTCAGTACAGCAGTTTTCACATGGACATGCTGCCTGATGGACTTTGGACTATTATTCCACTGTGTAGGGTTGCCAGGTTTGTGAGAGACACCTACTTTACAACAGGCTGGATTTACCCCCAGAGCAAATGACCAAGGAAAACAGGCCTGTGTTTATCTCAAAGATGTTTGGTTGGCTTGGCAGGTCTGGTTGCCAGGTTGGAGAAACGGTACAGTGGGTAGAAAGGGATTTGATGTATGAGCGGGGGTTGCCATTGACAGGTGCATTGTAAGTGTTGACAAGCATCCTCGGGGACAGTAGTGTCATTTAGCCGGTGCAGGCGACAGGTAGGAAAGCTTTATTTATTATTATTACCAATTTCGTGATATCCAGTTGGTAGTTACAGTCTTGTCCCATCGCTGCAACTCCCCTACGGACTCGGGAGAGACGAAGAGCAATGCGTCCTCCGAAAACAACCCTGCTTCTTGACACACTGTTCGCTTAACCCGGAAGCCAGTCGCACCAATGTGTCGGAGGAAACACCGTCCAGCTGGCGACCGAAGTCAGCTTGCAGGCACCCGGCCTGCCACAAGGAGTCGCTAGAGCGCGATGGGACAAGGAAATCCCGGCCCGCCAAACCCTCCCCCAACCGGGACGACCCAATTGTGCAGCGCTTCATGGGTCTCCCGGTCACAGCCTGGGATCAAACCCGGGTCCGTAGTGACACCTCAAGCACTGCGATGAAGTGCCTTAGACCGCTGTGCCACTCAGGAGGCCCTAGGTAGACAAGCTTTAAAGAGATGACCACCACATTGTTTTCCGGCCACAGGTTTGAGAGCTGCCGTGATCAACACACACACAGCAGAGCACATACAAATTAAATTAAATTGTATTGTCCGCGTACACATATTTGGCAGATGCTATTGCGGGTGTAGTGAAATACTTATGTTCCTAGCGCCAACAGTGCAGTAATACCTAAAAATACAAAATAATACACGCAAATCTCTAAAATAAAAAGAAAGAATTAAGAAATATATAAATATTAGAACGAGCAATGTCAGAGTCCGGAACATATAAATACAGTGCTTTCGGAAAGTATTCAGACCCCTTGACTTTTTCCACATTTTGTTACGTTAAAGCCTTGTTCTAAAATATATTAAATATTTGTTTCCCCTCATCAATCTACACACAATAACCCATAATGACAAAGCAAAAACAGATTTTCTTAAATTTTAGCAAATGTATTAAAAATAACAACTGAAATATCACATTTACAATATCACATTTACTGCGTTGTTTTAGCTGTATGCTTAGGGTCGTTGTCCTGTTGGAAGGTGAACCTTCGCCCCAGTCTGAGGTCCTGAGCGATCTGGAGCAGGTTTTCATCAAGGACCTCTCTGTACTTTGCTCCGTTCATCTTTCCCTCGATATTGACTAGTCTCCCAGTCCCTGCCGCTGAAAAACATCCCCACAGCAGGATGCTGCCACCACCATGCTTCACCGTAGGGATGGTGCCAGGTTTCCTCCAGACATGACTCTTGGCATTCAGGCCAAAGAGTTCAATCTTGGTTTCATCAGAGCAGAGAATCTTGTTTCTCATGGTCTGCGAGTCCTTCAGGTGCTTTTTGGCTAACTCCAAGAGGCCGTCATGTGCCTTTTACTGAGGAGTGGCTTCTGTCTGGTCACTCTACCATAAAGGCCTGATTGGTGGAATGCTGCAGAGATGGTTGTCCTTCTGGAAGGTTCTCCCATCTCCACAGAGGAACTCTGGAGCTCTGTCAGAGTGACCATTGGGTTCTTGGTCACCTCCCTGACCAAGGCCCTTCTCCCCCGATTGCTCAGATTGGCCGGGCAGCCAGCTCTAGGAAGAGTCTTGGTGGTTCCAAACTTCTTCCATTTAAGAATGATGGAGGCCACTGTGTTCTTGGGGACCTTCAATGCTGCAGATATTTTTTGGTACCCTTCCCCAGATCTGTGCCTCGACACAATCCTGTCTCGGAGCTCTACGGACAATTTCTTCGACCTCATGGCTTGGTTTTTGCTCTGACATGCACTTTCAACTGTGGGACCTTATATAGACAGGTGTGTGCCTTTCCAAATTATGTCCAATCAATTGAATTTATCACAGGTGGACTCCAATCAAGTTGTAGAAACAACTCAAGGATGATCAATGGAAACAGGATGAACCTGAGCTCAATTTCGAGTCTCATAGCAAAGGGTCTGAGTACTTATGTAAATAAGATATATCAGGTTTTTATTTTTAATACATTTGCAAAAAATTCAAAAAACTGTTTTCACTTTGTCATTATGGGGTATTGTGTGTAGATTGATGAGGATTTTTTTTAAATCCATTTTAGAATAAGGCTGAGGTCGAAGGAATTGTCCGTAGAGCTAAGACAGGATTGTGTCGAGTCCCGTGTAGCTCAGTTGGTAGAGCATGGCGGTTGCAACGCCAGGGTTGTGGGTTCGATTCCCACGGGCGACTAGTATTAAAAATGTATGCGCTCACTTCTGTAAGTCGCTCTGGATAAGAGCGTCTGCTAAATGACTAAAATGTAAAAAGTCAAGGGGTCTGAATACTTTCCGAATGCACTGTATATACTGTACATAGGTTACTTACATACAAATGCTTACAGTCACATGCTCGCAGTCACACATTGAGATTCAGTTGATATCTTCTTGGCAGTGCTACTGTCCTGTAAGGCATTGTGTAAACAGACTTTGCAGTGAAACAGATTGGCTGCTTGCATTGATTTTCATTTAAGGGATTGTGCTCTCAGCTCATCACGTCTAGGCCTACAAAAGATTGTGTGTGTGCCTGCGTGCAAGTGGTGCGTAGCCTGACCTTACAGGGAAATGCTGTATCATTCTTCTCTTCATCCCAGTCACTGCACCCAAGTGTGCCTCAACAGTGTGAGAGCACCCTTCAGTATAGAAACCACACCACCGTTTTCAAATTAATGTAGAAATGTACATATATTTACATACTGAGGGGAGAAAGGCTCATTTCATATCTGACCTCTATTAGTCTAGATGTGCTCATTGAGATCAGAATTGTATCTGACATAATTAGAGACACTTCAAAGTGAATACAGAGTGCATAGATTACGGTAAAGACACCAGCTGCACACACATTTGCACACAAGTAAGCAGTCAAATGTATTGTGTTGGCCTACTACAGTATGACAATATGTCTATTTTATGTTTTGAGCCACCACATCCCCTTGTGGTAGCTAGTATAACCCCACAAGGTTGTATGAAAATGCATGTTGTTAGCAGTATTGGGCACAACCCCACGAGGTTGTGCATGGAAATGTTAGCAGTAGCTAGCGTAACCCCACAAGGTTGTGTATGGAAATGTTAGGAGTAGCTAGCATAACCCCACAAGTTTCCTGTACAGTATGAAAATGCATGTTAGCAGTAGCTAGCATAACCCCACAATATTGTGTCTGAAATATTCCTGTTGTTAGCAGTAGCTAGCGCTAACCCACATGGTCTATTTATCCGGCCACACTTGGGCATTGATCACAGGCGCTGAGCCCAGTGCCTCCTGAAGAGAATGCTCACTGTTCTCCCCTTGTCCCCGATGCACACTCTGATGCCCTTTTAATGCAGTGTAAATTGCAGGCACATGCCAACTAAATACATTTTAATTAGTATACCCAGCAGACTTGATTAGCAATCCATCTTCATGAGTGTCTGGGCCTGATCTAAAGCTGAAAGTGTTCCTACTGACGTCACATGCTAAGATAACCTCAATACCCTCAATGTAGGATATGCTACAGACCTGTTATGTAGCTCTTTTAGCTAGCATTTAGGCTACCACAGCCTGTTCTTTGTCTATGGTGGTGGAATTAGCATTATTAGCGCAACATGCTAAGATAAACCTCAATATCCAGATGAACCTTAATACTCTTATTGGCATGCAATGTAGCTCTTGTAGATAACATTGAAGCTACCACAGTCTGTTCTCTGTCTATGGTGGTGCAATTAGCAATAATAGTGCACAATGCTCTTAATAGTATTAGCAACTTAACATGATGAATAGGTAGGGGAGAGTGGGGTAAGTTGAGCCAAAGGGGTAAGTTGAGCCACCTTTGTTTCTAGGAAATCATACACAAAATGTAATTTCATGGAGTCTGTGAAGGGAGAAACCACATGGAAAAAGTGGTAAGCAAGTTAGGTCCAAAGTGTTTTCTTCCCATGTGTAATGCAAGGCATTATTGCTGGGATATGAGGTATCAACAGGGTCTGGCCTATGTTAAAAGTGTAAAAAAAAGTACAAAGTGTTTGTTAAGTGTTAGGCCTGTGTTAAAAAATGCTTAAAATTAATAAAAGCAGGGGTTGTAACCGGTTTAGGGAACAGAACCGAAAACCGGACAATAATGTACTTTTTCGAGGAACAGATAAGAACCGGGAACGAAAGTGATCTATACTGTTCCGGAACATAATCGTTATTTTAAAAGCAAGAGAACCGGTTAATAACATTACCGTAGGTTTCGGCCATTTTTTAAAAGTCCCACAAAAAACGCAACAAAGTGCCTATGCAAAGCCCTCACGCTATCACTCAGAAACGTATTCCAGTGTCTGCCTGCCAGATGAACATTTTTGCCAGTGTGTGTGCATCTGTAAGGCTACATGCCCTTCCCCCTCCGAAGCGTAGGCTACTGTAGCCTACTGACGTTACAAACGTGATTCAGAAATTAGGGAGAGAGATTTTTAATTAGAGAAGAATGGATTAACTTCTTCTATGTTAGTTAAAGATACTATAGTTATCATGTTTCACAATGGATTTATTAACTACAAAAAGGTAACATATGTTTTCATTTTAATTCTGGTGCCTCTCTGCACACACAAACTTGTTAGCTAGCTAGCTTTGGTCCAGTGTTAAGCTAACTCTCGGAAGTTCAAATACTTTTCAAAGTTCAGTCATAGAAGCTGCTCCTCCGTAGGTACAGTGCCTTGCAAAAGTATTCATCCCCCTTGGTGTTTTTCCTATTTTGTTGCTTTACAACCTGTAATTTAAAATTATTTTTATTTGGATTTCATGTAATGGACATACACAAAATAGTCCAAATTGGTGAAGTGAAATGAAAAAATTAACTTGTTTCAAAACATTATATAAAAAATAAATAACGGAAAGGTGGTGCGTGCATATGTATTCACTCCCTTTGCTATGAAGCCCCTAAATAAGATCTGGTGCAACCAATTACCTTCAGAAGTCACATAATTAGTTAATTAAAGTCCACCTGAGTGCAATCTAAGTGTCAAATGATCTCAGTATATACACCTGTCCTGAAAGGTCCCAGAGTCTGCAACACCATTAAGCAAGGGGTACCACCAAGCAAGCGGAACCATGAAAACCACGGAGCTCTCCAAACAGGTCAGGGACAAAGTTGTGGAGAAGTACAGATCAGGGTTGGGTTATGAAAAAATATCAGAAACTTTGAACATCCCACGGAGCATAATTAAATCCATTATTAAAAAATGGAAAGAATATGGCACTACAACAAACCTGCCAAGAGAGGGCCATCCACCAAAGCCCACGGACCAGGCAAGGAGGGCATTAATCAGGGAGGCAACAAAGACACCAAAGATAACCCTGAAGGAGCTGCAAAGCTCCACAGCGGAGATTGGAGTATCTGTCCATAGGACCACTTTAAGCCTTGCTCTCCACAGAGCTGGGCTTTACGGAAGAGTGCCCATAAAATGATGTCATGGCTTTGGAAGCTTCTGATAGGCTAATTGACATAACTTGAGTCAATTGGAGGTGTACCTGTGGATGTATTTCAAGGCCTACCTTCAAACTCAGTGCCTCTTTGCTTGACATCATGGGAAAATCAAAAGAAATCAGCCAAGACCTCAGAAAAAAAATTGTAGACCTCCACAAGTCTGGTTCATCCTTGGGAGCAATTTCCAAATGCCTGAAGGTACCACGTTCATCTGTACAAACAATAGTACGCAAGTATAAACACCATGGGACCATGCAGTCGTCATACCGCTCAGGAAGGAGACGCGTTCTGTCTCCTAGAGATAAACGTACTTTGGTGCGAGAAGTGCAAATCAATCACAGAACAACAGCAAAGGACCTTGTGAAGATGCTGGAGGAAACAGGTACAAAAGTATCTATATCCACAGTAAAACGAGTCCTATATCGACATAACCTGAAAGGCCGCTCAGCAAGGAAGAAGCCACTGCTCCAAAACCGCCATAAAAAAGCCAGACTACGGTTTGCAACTGCACATGGGGACAAAGATTGTACTTTTTGGAGAAATGTCCTCTTGTCTGATGAAACAAAAATAGAACTGTTTGGCCATAATGACCATCGTTATGTTTGGAGGAAAAAGGGGGCTGCTTGCAAGTAGAAAAACACCATCCCAACCGTGAAGCACGGGGTGGCAGCATCATGCTGTGGGGGTGCTTTGCTGCAGGAGGGACTGTGGATATATTGAAGCAACATCTCAAGACATCAGTCAGGAAGTTAAAGCTTGGTCGCAAATGGGTCTCAGAAGGCCCTCAATTGTGAAAGTCTCCAGCCACCCTAGTCATGGACTCTTCTCTCTGCTACCGCACGGCAAGCGGTACCGGAGCGCCAAGTCTAGGTCCAAAAGGCTTCTCAACAGCTTCTACCCCCAAGCCATAAGACTCCTGAATAGCTAATCATGGCTACCCGGACTACTTGCACTGCCCCCCACCCCCACCCCATCTTTTTACGCTGCTGCTACTCTGTTAATAATTTATGCATAGTCACTTTAACTCTACCCACATGTACATATTACCTGAACTACCTCAACTAGCCGGTGCCCCCGCACATTGACTCTGCACCGGTACCCCCCTGTATATAGCCTCCCTACTGTTATTTTATTTTACTTCTGCTCTTTTTTTCTCAACACTTTTTTTTTGTTGTTGTTTTATTTTACTTTTTTATTAAAAAATAAATGCATTGTTGGTTAAGGGCTGTAAGTAAGCATTTCACTGTAATGTCTACACCTGTTGTATTTGGCGCATGTGGCAAATAAAATTTGATTTGATTTGATTTAATGAACATCGTTATGTTTGGAGGAAAAAGGGGGTTGCTTGCAAGCCGAAGAACACCATCCCAACCGTGAAGCACAGGGGTTGCAGCATCATGCTGTGAGGGTGCTTTGCTGCAGGAGGGACTGGTGCACTTCACAAAATAGATGGCATCATGAGGAAGGAAAATTATGTGGATATATTGAAGCAACATCTCAAGACATCAGTCAGGAAGTTAAAGCTTGTTCGCTTCCAAATGGACAATGACCCCAAGCATACTTCCAAAGTTGTGGCAAAATGACTTAAGGACAACAAAGTCAAGGTATTGGAGTGGCCATCACAAAGCCCTGACCTCAATCCTAAAGAAAATGATATGGGCAGAACTGAAAAAGTGTGTGCGAGCAAGGAGGCCTACAAACCTGACTCAGTTACACCTTCTCTGTCAGGAGGAATGGGCCAAAATATACCCAACTTATTGTGGGAAGGCTACCCGAAACATTTGACCCAAGTTAAACAATTTAAAGGCAATGCTACCAAATACTAATTGATTGTATGTAAACTTCTGACCCACTGGGAATGTGATGAAAGAAATAAAAGCTGAAATTAATAATTCTCTCTACTATTATTCTGACATTTCACATTCTTAAAATAAAGTGGTGATCCTAACTGACCTAAGAACTTTTACTAGGATTAAATGTCAGGAATTGTGAAAAACTGAGTTTAAGTGTATTTGGCTAAGGTGCATGTAAACTTCCGACTTCAACTGTAAATGTTAGAATGGCCTAGTCAAAGCCCAGACCTCAATCCAATTGAGAATCTGTGGTATGACTTAAACCCATCCAACTTGAAGGAGCTGGAGCAGTTTTGCCTTGAAGAATGTGCAAAAATCCCAGTGGCTAGATGCGCCAAGCTTATAGAGACATACCCCAAGAGACTTGCAGCTGTAATTGCTGCAAAAGGTGGCTCTACAAAGTCTTGACTTTGGGGGGATGAATAATTATGCACGTTCAAGTTTTCAGTTTTTTTGTCTTATTTCTTGATTGTTTCACAATAAATAATATCTTGCATCTTCAAATTGGTAGGCATGTTGTGTAAATCAAATGATGCAACCCCCCCAAAAATCTATTTTAATTCCAGATTGTAAGGTAACAAAATAGGAAAAATGCCAATGTGGGTGAATACTTTCGGAAGCGACTGTATAATTCTGTGGGCCTAATTCAGATAATGCATGTCATAACAAGATGCAAAGCACTTCAAGCCAAGCCTCCTCCTCCACTCTCTCTCACGTTCTCCACACCCGCAAAATTTCCGTCGTATCACACTCCCTACAATGTCTGTCCAATGCATGTAAACAACTATAGCTTGCTCACTCCATAGCAAGCTGTTCTATCCGCACTGATTGGTGAAGTAATTTAATGTCAAGCTAAATGTTTAAAAAAACTCCAAGCATGCTGTCATGTGCCCTTTTCTCAGGAGTGGCTTCCGTCTGGCCACTCTCCCATAAAGCCCAGATTGGTGAAGTTCTGTAGAGTGTTGTCTTTCTGGCAGGCTCTCCCATCTCAGCCAAGGAACTCTGTAGTTCTGTCAGAGTGGACATTGGGTTTTTGGTCACCTCCCTGACCAAGGTCCTTCTTGCCCGGTTGCTCAGTTTGGTCGGACAGCCAACTCTAGGCAGAGTCTGGGTAGTTCCATATTTCTTCAAATTCCCAATTATAGAGACCACTGTGCTTTTGGAAACTTTCAACACTCTAGAAATTGTTTTATACCCTTCCCCAGATATATGCCTCATAATTCTATCTGGGAGATCTACGGACTGTTCCTTAGACTTCATGGTATAGTTTCTGCTCTGACATGCACTGTCAACTGTGGGACCTTATATACAGTGCATTCGGAAAGTATTCAGACCACTTGACTTTTTTCAAAAAAAATTACGTTACAGCCTTATTCTGAAATTGATTAAATAAACATTTTTCCTCATCAATCTACATACAATACCCCATAATGACAAAGAGAAAACAGGCTTTTAGAAATGTTTGCAAATGTAGTAAAAATAAAAAACTGAAATACCTTATTTACATAAGTATTCAGACCCTTTGCTATGAGACTCGAAATTGAACTCAGGTGCCTTCTGCTTCCATTGATAATCCTTGAGATGTTTCTATAACTTGATTTGAGTCCACCTGTAGTAAATTCAATTGATTGGACATGTTTTGGCAAGGCACACACCTGTCTATATAAGGTTCCACAGTTGACCAAAAAACAATCCATAGGGCCCCGTGTAGCTCAGTTGGTAGAGCATGGCGCTTGCAACGCCAGGGTTGTGGGTTGGATTCCCACGGGGGGCCAGTATGAAAATGTATGTACTCACTAACTGTAAGTCGCTCTGGATAAGCGCGTCTGCTAAATGACTAAAATGTAAATGTAAAATGTAAATGTCGAAGGAATTGTCCGTAGAGCTCCGAGACAGGATTGTGTCAAGGCACAGATCTGGGGAAGGGGTACCAAAAAATTTCTGCAGCACTCCACCAATCAGGTCTTTATGCTAGAGTGGCCAGATGGAAGCCACTCCTCAGTAAAAGGCACATGACAGCCCACTTGGAGTTTGCCAAAAGGCACCTAAATGACTCTCAGACCATGAGAAACAAGATTCTCTGGTCTGATGAAACCAAGATTGAACTCTTTGGCTTGAATGCCAAGCGTCATGTCTGAAGGAAACCTGGCACCATCCCTAAGGTGAAGCGTGGTGGCAGCATCATGCTGTGGGGGTGTTTTCAGCAGCAGGGACTAGGAGACTAGTCAGGATCGAGGGAAGGTTGAATGGAGCAAAGTACAGAGAGATCCTAGATGAAAACCTGCTCCAGAGCGCTCAGGACCTCAGACTGGGGTGAAGGTTCACCTTCCAACAGGACAATGACCCTAAGCACACAGCCAAGACAATGTAGGAGTGGCTTCGGGACAAGTCTCTGAATGTCCTTGAGTGGCCTAGAAAGGTACGATGTAAACCATTACTTTTTTTTGTTCAAACCAGTTCAGAACTTTATTTTGCTGGTCGGAACAGTGGAACGGAATGAAAAATAGAATGGTTCTTTCAGAATGAAATGATTGGAAAGTAATTCCTGTTCCAACCCCTGATTAAAATATATAAAAGCGATTTTGTTGAATTGTGTTTGGGAAATAAAGACAGACATGGTTATAAAAAGGTAGTGGTAATCAGTACCAACATTTCTAGGAGGCTTAACTGACCCTGTCCCATGGCTCAACTTACTCTATACCCGAGGTAATTTGTGCCAGGAGACCACTTTTTTGGGACAAACTATGTTTTCAAAACTGTAATGTTTACATAAATTCTGATTATTTCCAGGGATACACAACATCCTGAAATATATGTAGATATCTTTGTTAGAAACAATACTATATTTCCCTTGACGGAGTTATGCTGAATGAAGAAATTTCCCAGGTTACCCCACTCTCCCCTTGGTGTAAAGGGTAGTTATTTTGTCTCTCCTCCACAGGTTTCTCAAGCTTTGAAAAATGTCTGACGTGACACAGTTTACAATGACTGTGGTCATTTATAAACTCAGCAAAAAAAGAAACTTCCCTTTTTCAGGACCCTGTCTTTCAAAGATTATTCGTAAAAATCCAAATAACTTCACAGATCTTCGTTGTAAAGGGTTTAAACACATGCTTGTTCAATGAACCATAATCAATTAATGAACATGCACCTGTGGAACGGTCGTTAAGACACTAACAGCTTACAAACTGTAGGCAATTAAGGTCACAGTTATGAAAACTTAGGACACTAAAGAGGCCTTTCTACTGACTCTGAAAAACACCAAAAGAAAGATGCCCAGGGTCCCTGCTCATCTGCGTGAATGTGCCTTAGGCATGCTGCAAGGAGGCATGAGGACTGCAGATGTGGCCAGGGCAATAAATTGCAATGTCCGTACTGTGAGACGCCTAAGACAGCGCTACGGGGAGACAGGACGGACAGCTGATCGTCCTCGCAGTGGCAGACCTAGTGTAACAACACCTGCACAGGATCGGTACATCCGAACATCACACCTGCGGGACAGGTACAGGATGGCAACAACAACTGCCCGAGTTACACCAGGAACGCACAATCCCTCCATCAGTGCTCAGACTGTCCGCAATAGGCTGAGAGAGGCTGGACTGAGGGCTTGTAGGCCTGTTGTAAGGCAGGTCCTCACCAGACATCACCAGCAACAATGTCGCCTATGGGCACAAACCCACCGTCGCTGGACCAGACAGGACTGGCTAAAAGTGCTCTTCACTGAAAAGTCGCGGTTTTGTCTCACCAGGAGTGATGGTCGGATTCGCGTTTATCGTCGAAGGAATGAGCGCTACACCGAGGCCTGTACTCTGGAGCGGGATCAATTTGGAGGTGGAGGGTCCGTCATGGTCTGGGGCGGTGTGTCACAGCATTATCGGACTGAGCTTGTTGTCATTGCAGGCAATCTCAACACTGTGCGTTACAGGGAAGACATCCTCCTCCCTCATGTGGTACCCTTCCTGCAGGCTCATCCTGACATGACCCTCCAGCATGACAATGCCACCAGCCATACTGCTCGTTCTGTGAGTGATTTTCTGCAAGACAGGAACGTCAGTGTTCTGCCATGGCCAGCGAAGAGCCCGGATCTCAATCCCATTGAGCACGTCTGGGACCTGTTGGATCGGAGGGTGAGGGCTAGGGCCATTCCCCCCAGAAATGTCCGGGAACATGTAGGTTTCGTGGTGGAAGAGTGGGGTAACATTTCACAGCAAGAACTGGCAAATCTGGTGCAGTCCATGAGGAGGAGATGCACTGCAGTACTTAATGCTGCTGGTGGCCACACCAGATACTGACTGTTACTTTTGATTTTGACCCCCCCTTTGTTCAGGGACACATTATTCCATTTCTGTTAGTCACATGTCTGTGGAACTTGTTCAGTTTATGTCTCAGTTGTTTAATCTTGTTATGTTCATACAAATATTTACACTTTAAGTTTGCTGAAAATAAACGCAGTTGACAGTGAGAGGACGATTCTTTTTTTACTGAGTTTAGTTCATATAAATCATGTAACATGAAGCTATATCTTTATATTGATACTGTATGTCCCCTCCACTTTCAATGATGGCCTACTTAAAATAAATTCTCAGCGTTGAGGCCCAGACCCCTTAACTATAATAGAACTGGTTTGTATTCAGGGCACACAACTGAAAACGCTTTAAAACGTTTCGCGACGGACAACGAAAATGTGTGTTTCTTATCCAGGTAGTCTCTCCCTGTTTCAGTCAGTTTTCGTCCGTTTGGTACCTACTGAACACGACCCTGGTCTGACATCCTGGGCCTTCTTAGCATTCCTCCTCCATATCTCCTCAGCCCCCTAGGGCGTTATCACAGTGTAAAATCAGCACGTAGCACTCCCTCCCAACTCCCACAGTCCCCTAGAAAGCAGCTATTTGTTCCAATGAATCCCCACTTTAATCAGTAACATATCAGTTGTGCTTGGCGGGGCGAAGGGTGGGGGATAGCAAGGCTGCACAAACCCCCCCCCTTTCAGCCGGCAGTATTCAATTTCCTCACTTTGTCCATTATGCACAGACAACAATAGACTACAAGAGTTTATTTTGTTTGGGCCTCGTTTATAGTGGTGCTGAACTGCCTGTGCATCGAAAGGGTCTCAAATGGCCCACGTTCTGTGGAGGCTGGATGCAGTGTTACTGACACATGTTGGCGGTATGAAAAAGTAACAACGGATGTCTGTTGGTGTGACTGTACAGTATGTGAACGGGGGACTACACTCATGTTCAGCTAGTCTGTATAGTATTTAATTACTCTTTCAATAAGCTATCCTGTGTAAATCCTTTAGTGATGTCCTCGGTAATTATGTTGTTGAACCACTAATCTACTGTAGATTTGTTGTGGTACATCTCTTAAGGTCTCACTGCTTCATATTGATCCAAAGCTGCGTAGCTGAGCACACTTGCGTCAAAGATTGGTCAGCAAGATTGAGATTGAGCAGCATCATCTGTGTGTGTGTGTGTGTGTGTGTGTGTGTATTAGAGCTGTATTAGTAGCAGGTTACAGTGTCTGGTTACTATCTGACTGGCAGCTGGTAGACTAGGCCATTCATAGACTCTAACTACCTTTAGTGTCTATACATGAAGGTATCGACGCTCGCTCTGAACATTAACATACGTCACTTGCGGTACGTTTTTGGAAACATAAGGAACGCATCTTTCATATCAGCGAGAAATCATTTCAAAAGACAAAAGGTTAAATTACTACACACCTTTATATGGTTAGGATTAGTGTTCAAACCCTGCCATATCTCCATACTACAGTGCTTGTTTACGGAAGAAAGAGACGACCACCTGTGCTAATTAGCTATCTAGCATGCTCTAAGCACTAGCTCGAACACCATAAGAGTAACTTGAGAGAAGGTGTAGCAGAGGTGTATTTCGTCGGCTGGAGGCACACAGCCGTATGGATCTGTAAAAACCTTTTATTTGAAAGATTATTTCTCGCTGATATGAAAGATAAGTTCCATATGTTTCTAAGACCGCATCGCAAGCGATGATTATGCACGTTTCTAAATGTTAAAACAGGGTGTTGGGATTGTAGTTCACATGGTCCCACCGGTAATCAGTGCTTATAGCTGAGAACCCTTGGGATGAGGCAGAATGCCTTATTAATGCCTTGGGTTCTAGAGAGTAACTGGTAGACCTGCGCTGTGTTAATTGAGCTACATTGCCTGGCCAACCTGCGTGAGAGGACACACGTTGACGCTCTCACCTGCCTACTACAAGTCCACACCTTGCCATAACTCCTCCCCTAACCTGTGTGTGTGTGTGTTGGACTAGTGTGGGAAAATAGTGACAGCTCTAGTTAACTCCTCCCTCCAGTGAAGCGTTGGAATGGAGGGGGAGGGGAGGAATGGAATATGTAATTCTAAACCTGTGGGAGTCTCTTAGAACAGGTACAGAGAGAGAGCAGCTCATAGAAAGCAAGAAAGAGAGAGAGGGACAATCTCTGGAAGTATTCCCTGATTTCCTGGATACAGTGCAGTGGAAGAGGAGTGTTTTTTGCCTGAGGAGTGTTGTTCAGATTCCCCTGTTGTCTGTCGTGAGAGTTCCCAGCCCAGACCTGACAGTGGAATCCTTGGGAAAGCTCTCCTGTGAGGAGGGGATGAAGCCAGACAGGGAGGAGGGGAAACCTGGTGAGTGGAGTAGTGGAAGAGTGTGGCTGCTTGTCATAGCTCTCCCTGACTAGTGTATATATATTTATTTTTTTAGTAGCCTGTAGCAGTTGTGTGCTGACCAAAAGTTTCAAGTGACACTAACAGGCTTTGTGACTGAGGCTTTTGGTGAGGCCTGGTGTTTTTAATGTTTTTAATGGGGGGTTGCAGCGGGACTGTGGGAGTCCTGTGGGACTGTTTTTTTAAGTACTGTTTGTGCTTTTGTGTTTGTGTATTATTAAAACTCAGAAAACAGCGAGTTCACGTGTGGGTCAGAGTGTCATGTGGGATGTTCAGTCACCTGCCGGCTGCCACCCGTTGTGGAACCGTTCAGTTACTTTACCCAGCTATGACCTCACGGCTTGTTGTTGTTTGAACATGGGAGTGAACTATGCCACCCTAGAGACAACGTCAACACTAAAGCAAACTGTAGTTGTGTCAGGCTGACTGACAACAATGTACCTATACCAACTCGGTAGAATATCTTCACATTTTACATTATAAAAAGTTTTAAAAAAAGTGGTTATTCAAATTAACATAGTTTGGAAATGGTTGAATGAATGAGTTTTGACTAATTGCAATTCACTGGCAGAATTCATTGTGGGTTGTTTCGTGGATGCATTTCTTTCAGGCAGTGTTGTTTTTGGTTTTCTAAAGACCTTTTGTCATGGGTTAGTGAATAGGTGACTCTGTGTTGTCCTTGGTTATTTGTACAGTAATGTTTCTGAATTTCTCAGAACAACGGTACGTTTGTAATCATGAAGGCAGTGTTGTTTATTTTCTTCATATTTTCATTTTTAACAGGGCTGCATCTAGGGTTATTGAGTGCACATTTCTCTGAGAGTAAATGGGTATTTTACACTGTGTATTTCAGTGTGTGACAGCATTGTCTATAGGTCACACACATTTTATACTTTGGTGGTTCATGGGTACTGTAGTCCTCAGTAGATGAGCACCTCTGTTTCAGGACTGACCTGGTCTGACAAGCTCACAGCCCTCTTTGATCCATTCCAAGCCATGCAGGCCAAAATCAGCTCTGTACCATCCACATAGTGGCTAACTGTCATAGCATAGTATTCATTAGCTACAGTACTTGAATCCCCTCTGCTTCCACGTGTGGCTGATACTGTTTATGGTGGCAGTTATAATGGCTATTGGAGTGTCCCAGTAGCGTTGCTAGTAGGTTAAGTGACATACTCAGCTGTACAGTGACAACACATCGAGTAATTCCTGCTGGCTTAGCCACAGGGTGTGGTAGCTGACACCATTCTTGCCGCCTAAGCAAAACAAACAAACACATTCAATGGTATTCATTGCTTCCGAGAGCCTAACTTCTATCCAAGGTGTGGCTACATATTAGCAGTTGTGTTTAATTACTCGGCTTTCATGCTAACATTGCCCCGATTGCGTCTTACACAACAGGAATACTCATCGCAAATTTCTCAGATAGGCAATGTAGATCAGTTTTCCCTTTTCAACTCCTCTATCTCAAATCTAGTCCAATCTACTCTAGCTGAGTCAAGTCTAGTCTCAGTACAGAATATGTAAAGGTTGAAAGTCCAGACTAGTTGTGACCAGTGTTGGGCTCAATTGCATTTCAATTTAGAAAGTAAACTGAAATTCCAGTTTAATTCCTGAATTGAAATTAAATGTTAGCCGCAACTGTTTTTGAACTATGAGTTGACAGCATCTGTGTGAAGAGCTGTCAGATCTTACAGGCATTATGGGGAAATGACAGGTCAAAGTGTCAGGCCCAAGGGCAGGTCACACCTCTTCTTTGTGTCGGTAAAATATCCTCTTTGTGAAAGACGACTCACTGATAAGCTATTCTGTGTCTACCTTTAGTGGTGGTGTCACTTTCAAAAGTAGACCTGGAAGCAACCATATCTAGGGCCAAAGCCAGATATTATTGATCTCTGATTGCCTGGGGACATGAGTTCCGGTATGGGGAAGTGGGTAACTATAAATATAGTTGTGCACTACAAAAGCATCATATCGAAAGAACTCCTTTTAACCTACACTACCAGTCAAAAGTTTGGACACACCTACTCATTGAAGGGTTTTTCTTTATTTTACAATTTTTTTACATTGTAGAATAATAGTGAAGACATCAAAACTATGAAATAACACATATGGAATCATGTAGTAACCAAAAACGTGTTAAACAAATCAAAATATATTTGAGATTTGAGATTCTTCAAATAGTCACCCTTTGCCTTGATGACAGCTTTGCACACTCTTAAAAATTCCCTGTCTTAGGTCAGTTAGGATCACCACGTTATTTTGTGGGGATGGTGTTCTCGGGGTGATGAGAGGTGTTGGGTTTGCACCAGACATAGCGTTTTCCTTGATGGACAAAAAGCTAAATTTTA
Source organism: Coregonus lavaretus (assembly GCF_964263955.1). NCBI lineage: Eukaryota > Metazoa > Chordata > Actinopteri > Salmoniformes > Salmonidae > Coregonus > Coregonus lavaretus. The sequence continues at coordinate 39,334 of NW_028166479.1, read as the reverse complement.
GTCTCACCTGACCAGAGTACCTTCTTCCATATGTTTGGGGAGTCTCCCACATGCCTTTTGGCGAATACCAAATGTGTTTGCTTATTATTTTCTTCAAGCAATGTCTTTTTTCTGGCCACTCTTCCATAAACCCAGCTCTGTGGAGTGTACGGCTTAAATTGGTCCTATGGACAGATACTCCAATCTCCGCTGTGGAGCTTTGTAGCTCCTTCAGGGTTATATTTGGTATCTTTGTTGCCTCTCTGATTAATTACATTTTACATTTACGTCATTTAGCAGACGCTCTTATCCAGAGCGACTTACAGGAGCAATTAGGGTTAAGTGCCTTGCTCAAGGGTACATCGACAGATTTTTCACCTAGTCAGCTCGGGGATTAGAACCAGCGACCTTTCGGTTACTGGCACAACGCTCTTAACCACTAAGCTACCTGCCGCCCCATTAATGCCATCCTTGCCTGGTCCGTGAGTTTTGGTGGGCGGCCCTCTCTTGGCAGGTTTGTTGTGGTGCCATATTCTTTCCAATTTTTAATAATGAATTTAATGGTGCCCCTTGGGATGTTCAAAGTTTCTGATATTTTTTTTATAACCCAACCCTGATCTGTACTTCTCAACAACATTGTCCCTGACCTGTTTGGAGACTCCTTGGTCTTCATGGTGCCGCTTGCTTGGTGGTGCCCCTTGCTTAGTGGTGTTGCAGACTCTGGGGCCTTTCAGAACACGTGTATACACTACCGTTCAAAAGTTTGGGGTCACTTAGAAATGTCCTTGTTTTCGAAAGAAAATCTATTTTCTTGTCCATTTAAAATAACATCAAATTGATCAGAAATACAGTGTAGACATTGTTAATGTTGGAGATGGCTATTGGAATATCTACATAGGCGCACAGAGGCCCATTATCAGCAACCATCAGTCCTGTGTTCCAACGGCACGTTGTGTTTGCTAATCCAAGTTTATCATTTTAAAAGGCTAATTGATCATTAGAAAACCCTTTTGCAATTATGTTAGCACAGCTGAAAACTGTTGTGCTGATTAAAGAAGCAATAAAACTGGCCTTCTTGAGACTAGTTGAGTATCTGGAGCATCAGCAATTGTGGGTTCGATTACAGGCTCAAAATGGCCAGAAACAAATAACTTTCTTCTGAAACTCGTCAGTCTATTCCTGTTCTGAGAAATGAAGGCTATTCCATGCGAGAAATTGCCAAGAAACTGAAGATCTCGTACAAGTTGTGTACTACTCCCTTCACAGAACAGCGCAAACTGGCTTTAACCAGAATAGAAAGAGGAGTCGGAGGCCCCGGTGTACAACTGAGCAAGAGGACAAATACATTAGTGTCTAGTTTGAGAAACAGGCGCCTCACATGTCCTCAACTGGCAGCTTCATTAAATAGTGCCCGCAAAACACCAGTCTCAACATCAACAGTGAAGAGGCGACTCCGGGATGCTGACCTTCTAGGCAGAGTTGCAAAGAAAAAGCCATATCTCAGAATGCCCATCTTAATCTTTAATTTTTATTTGCCAGTCTGAGATATGGCTTTTTCTTTCATGTGACACTTAGATTGCACACAGGTGGACTTTATTTAACTAATTATGTGACTTCTGAAGATAATTGGTGGCACCAGATTTTATTTAGGGGCTTCATAGCAAAGGGGGTGAATACATATGCACGCACCACTTTTCCGTTATTAATTTTTTAGAATGTTTTGAAACAAGTTATTTTTTTCATTTCACTTCACCAATTTGGACTATTTTGTGTATGTCCATGACATGAAATCCAAATAAAAATCAATTTCAATTACAGGTTGTAATGCAACAAAATAGGAAAAACGCCAAGGGGGATGAATACTTTTGCAAGGCACTGTATTTCCTTAATGCACACAACTTTTGCTCATTTGCATAGTTAATAGTTTAATTCCAGCATTCACTTCCAGCATTTTAATCAATTTCTTAATTTCCTGCACTGTGTTATTATTTACACACTGTGTCACGTTTCTTTTGTGTTAGTATGCCTCTATATATATATTTAAAAAAAATCCTTGACAGAATAATTATTCTCCTCTTTGACTGTGCATATTCGTCAGTTCTTACTTTCGCCACTAGAGAGCGATCGGCAGATTTCATGGGGTCTGTACTCCCGAAGTTGTTGACTGTTTTTGTGCTTGCCAGTTAGCTAGCAGTGTTCTGCTGTTAGCATCTAAAGGTTATCAGTGTCTTACTGGCAATAAAAACGGATTGCCATGAATGTTTTGCCGTCATTACTGAATTATGTAATGTAACAAATAAAACATTAAACCTTGTAAACAATTCTTGGTAATTCATGGTAACCTTGTAAACAATTCAGTTAGACCAGCGTTTATTTGAAACAGGCGTTTATTTGCTGAAATGTGTGCTGTTGCCGGCTATTAAAAGGGACGGGGCTATTTGAGACTCGGCTTTTAATTGAAGTTTTACAGTATTTAATGTGTAGTAAAAAAATATATGTTTTATTGTCACATACACAGGATTGGTGCAGTGAAATGTGTTGTTTTATAGGTCAGCCATAGTAATACGGCGCCCCTGGAGCAAATTAGGGTTAAGATTTTTCACCTTCTTGGCTCAGGTATTAGAACCAGTGACCTTAAAGGTAAAAAAAAATACTTTTTTTTTTATAAAAAATAATATAAATAAAAGTAAGCTTTTAATTTATATCAATCTAACTTTTACAGTGATTAAGACATGGATATCTCATGGTATGGTGGGGTATGCAAAATCGGTAAACTTTGAACACCTTTATCGCTTGAATGCTTTGGTATTTAGGTCCAAAAAGTCACTTTCTGAGCATTTCTACAATGGGCAAATATGTTCAAATCAAAAGGGGTGCTGTGAAAAAGTGATTGAATTCAAATGGATTTACCCCAAGAGATCATCCCCTACTCAATCTGAAAAGGTGTGGTGGAAAGGGGGCTTAGCTCCATGGTGCCTGTATCATTATCTCTACCCCCATCCTGAACTTTAACCTCTGCTATGAGTCGGGACCTGGGTGGGGGACCCTTGTGTCTGTTTTCATTGCCCACCCCCCCTCTCCCGCCCTATCCTGGCTGCACCCACTGGCCTGTCCATCACACAGGATTAAGTGACAGGGCGTGTGTCTAGTGTGTCTGGTGTGTGTGTGTGTGTAGGTGTGTGTGTGTGCATAGGTGTGTGTGTGTGTGTGTGTGTGCATAGGTGTGTGTGTGTGTGCATGAGCATGTTTGTGAGTGGGTGTGTGTGTCACAGCAGGCTGGCAGCGTCCAGCAGTGTTGCCAACAAATTTTCAGGGGATGTTGCTAGAGGCAGGTCGATTTGTTGCTAAAAGTTGCTAAATGACGTTGTGATGTCATTGCGTGATGACGTCTTTACGTAATAACGTAAAACTGCGTCATTACGTAGAATACACAATAACGTTACTCAAATTGACTGGCCATCTCGGTGACAAATATGATTTGACATCTGTTAGTTTAGATTTGTTTGTTTATTATCACATACAGTGGGGAGAACAAGTATTTGATACACTGCCGATTTTGCAGGTTTTCCTACTTACAAAACATGTAGAGGTCTGTAATTTTTATCATAGGTACACTTCAACTGTGAGAGACGGAATCTAAAACAAAAATCCATAAAATCACATTGTATGATTTTTAAGTAATTCATTTGCATTTTATTGCATGACATAAGTATTTGATACATCAGAAAAGCAGAACTTAATATTTGGTACAGAAACCTTTGTTTGCAATTACAGAGATCATACGTTTCCTGTAGGTCTTGACCAGGTTTGCACACACTGCAGGAGGGATTTTGGCCCACTCCTCCATACAGACCTTCTCCAGATCCTTCAGATTTCGGGGCTGTCGCTGGGCAATACGGACTTTCAGCTCCCTCCAAAGATTTTCTATTAGGTTCAGGTCTGGAGACTGGCTAGGCCACTCCAGGACCTTGAGATGCTTCTTACGGAGCCACTCCTTAGTTGCCCTGGCTGTGTGTTTCGGGTCATTGTCATGCTGGAAGACCCACCCACGACCCATCTTCAATGCTCTTAATGAGGGAAGGAGGTTGTTGGCCAAGATCTCGCGATACATGGCCCCATCCATCCTCCCCTCAATACGGTGCAGTCGTCCTGTCCCCTTTGCAGAAAAGCATCCCCAAAGAATGATGTTTCCACCTCCATGCTTCACGGTTGGGATGGTGTTCTTGGGGTTGTACTCATCCTTCTTCTTCCTCCAAACACGGCAAGTGGAGTTTAGACCAAAAAGCTCTATTTTTGTCTCATCAGACCACATTACCTTCTCCCAATTCTCCTCTGGATCATCCAGATGGTCATTGGCAAACTTCAGACGGGCCTGGACATGCGCTGGCTTGAGCAAGGGGACCTTGCGTGCACTGCAGGATTTTTATCCATGACGGCGTAGTGTGTTACTAATGGTTTTCTTTGAGACTGTGGTCCCAGCTCTCTTCAGGTCATTGACCAGGTCCTGCCGTGTAGTTCTGGGTTGATCCCTCACCTTCCTCATGATCATTGATGCCCCACGAGGTGAGATCTTGCATGGAGCCCCAGACCGAGGGTGATTGACCGTCATCTTGAACTTCTTCCATTTTCTAATAATTATGCCAACAGTTGTTGCCTTCTCACCAAGCTGCTTGCCTATTGTCCTGTAGCCCATCCCAGCCTTGTGCAGGTCTACAATTGTATCCCTGATGTCCTTACACAGCTCTCTGGTCTTGGCCATTGTGGAGAGGTTGGAGTCTGTTTGATTGAGTGTGTGGACAGGTGTCTTTTATACAGGTAACGAGTTCAAACAGGTGCAGTTAATACAGGTAATGAGTGGAGAACAGTAGGGTTTCTTAAAGAAAAAGTAACAGGTCTGTGAGAGCCGGAATTCTTACTGGTTGGTAGGTGATCAAATACTTATGTCATGCAATAAAATGCAAATGAATTACTTAAAAAACATACAATGTGATTTTCTGGATTTTAGTTTTAGATTCCGTCTCTCACAGTTGAAATGTACCTATGATAAAAATTACAGACCTCTACATGCTTTGTAAGTAGGAAAACCTGCAAAATCGGCAGTGTATCAAATACTTGTTCTCCCCACTGTATATTTTTATTTGTAAAAGTAATATAAACACAACACATTTTATATGATCACATGAACACATTGAATTATTGAACAATTACACATTACACATTATTGAACAATTACATTTGATTTATTTTCTTATTAACTAGTAAACCTACACGTTCTGAACAATTATAGTTTTCAGCAGTGTATTGGTAGTTAGTTAACATGCTACCTAACTGATCAACAATTATAGGTACAAGCTAATAACAAGGTATATATGCTATCTTATTGAACAAGCAACTTAACTCAAATAATGATGTGTGCGCTAGGCATCTCTCTCCATTTCTCTCCAGGTTGATGTGCTGCTTGGCTGGCCTGCTGCTGCCTGTGCACGAGCTGAGCGCCTGCTGCTGACATCACTCACAATGCACTTTTGCAGCCAGGCACGTGTGTTGTGACTGAGTGTGTGACAGATAAAATAATTTTGTGTCATTTAGAGGGAACATGCATGCATTTTAGCATTTTGGGTACTTTTCAAAAGTTGCTAAAAGTTCCAAATACATTTTTAAAAGTAGATAAATTTGTTGCTAGGTGCTGTTTGAAAAAAAAGTTGCCAGGGTAGTCTGAAAAGTTGCTAAATCTAGCAACAAAATTGCTAAGTTGGCATCAATGGCGTCCAGTGTGACTGTGTCCCCTGTAGCTCAGTTGGTAGAGCATGGTGCTTGCAACGCCAGGGTTGTGGGTTCATTTCCCACGGGGGGCCAGTATGAAAATGTATGCACGCACTAACTGTAAGTTGCTCTGGATAAGAGTGTCTGCTAAATGACTAAAATGTAACAATGTGTAATTATGAGAGTGGCCTGGTCCTGCCTCTGTAATTACAAGACTGTCAGTGGAGTGGGTAGATGCAGCAGACCCTCTGTGTGATACTGTGATGAGGGGCTAAGAGAATGGCCTGCCTTTCTCACGTGTGTTTTAGTAGTTCATGTGTGTTTTTCTGTCAAGTTCAGGCAACCGGGCCATGGGTTTTCTCAATACAATACCAGGGCTTATAGAAAAAGAAACCAGATTTAAGAACACCTGCTCTTTCCATTACATAGACTGACCAGGTGAAAGCTATGATCCCTTATTGATGTAACTTGTTAAATCCACTTCAGTCAGTATAGCTGAAGGGGAGGAAACAGGTTAAAGATGGATTTTTAAGCCTTCAGACAATTGAGACATGGATTGTGTATGTGTGCCATTCAGAGGGTGAATGGGCAAGACAAAAAATGTAAGAACCTTTGAACAGGGAATTGTAGTAGGTGCCAGGAACTGCAACGCTGCTGGGTTTTTCACACTCAACAGTTTCCCATGTGTATCAAGAATGGTCCACCACCCAAAGGACATCCAGCCAACTTGACACAACTGTGGGAAGCATTGGAGTCAACATGGGCCATTATCCCTGTGGAACGCTTTCGACACCTTGTAGAGTCCATGCCCCGACGAATTGAGGCTGTTCTGAGTCAATATTAGGAAGGTGTTCCTAATGTTTTGTATACTCAGTGTATAATGTACAGCCATTTTATTATTATTATTAGATACTTGGACATGTTTTAGTGAATTTAAGTAATGATGGGCAAAATCTGGTCTTATTTTCATTTAGAATGTGTTGAACCATTTCACGTGGCATACTTGGTTGAACCTTTTCTTCTATTATTTACTATAAGACAAAGGACACTATTTTAGTGGATAATCCAGTCTCCAACCACCCTCCAATTCTTCCATGCCCATGAATGTAGTTTTAAGGCAAAAGGCTTTGCTAAACATTGGTTCAACACAAATTATATTACCCCAATGAGAAGTATTTGGCCTTTGTGGCTTTTAACATTCATCCCACTGACTTTCAGTATGCCTCCTGCTATTTTCCATTAACTCTACCTCAGTTGACGAAACACAGAGACATAGGGTTTCCCTCCCACAATACACCTCTCTGAAAAGGTGACAAAACAACTGAGCAGTGACACACTTCCTTACTGTGCGGCTTATGTACTCAATTCATTCGCAGGTGTTTAGTGCGTCTGAACTACCAATGTTTTCATCTTAGCTGGAAACAGAAATGGCACTATTCTCATTAAAATAAGACTTTTCCAGGGATTTTTCTCCACTTCAAGATGCTACTGAGATTATTTTGCCAAGGCTCAGAAATGATGTATATGATAGTATTTTTTTTTTCAAGGCTGGACTTTTCAAAGGCCTGTGAGTGTGAGCAACTAATTACATATTTTCCTGCCAAGAACAGAAATCACAGATATACATGTGAACGCTGCTTTATCATTAATGTTTGACGGAATGGCGAATTGTTGGCAGGATTTCCTTTGTGTGTGTGTGTGTGTGTGTGTGTGTGTATGTGTGTGTGTGTGTACGCGTGCATGCATGCTTGTGTGTATGTGTGCAAATATTTGCTGCCCTCATGTTTGGCCCAACCTATAAACAACTAGCTCTATTAGCCTTTGGCACCAGGAAAAAGGTTGTGTTTGAACAACCCACAAACATATGCACGCACACACACACACACACACATTTACATTTTATACAGTGAGAGATCATTTGTGTGACCTAGCAAATGCTATGCCAAATCGCATGAAGGGAAATGGTCTTCGGTCATTCATGAGAAGAAAATGTGTCCTGACTCTTCTCTTTCATCCTAGTGTTGGCAAATATTGTTTGCTGGTAGTCTTCTGGTATTTGCTGTTACTTCTCTCTATCACACCCAATCCTCAGCAGTTACATACAGTGCCTTTTGAAAGTATTCACACCCCTTGACTTATTCCACATTTTGTTCTGTTACAGCCTGTATTCAAAATGGATTAAATTGATTATTCTCACCCATCTACACACAATACCTCATAATGAAAAAGTGAAAACATGTTTTTAGAAATGTTTGCAAATTTGAGAATGAAATACAGAAATATCTAATTTACGTAAGTATTCACACCCCTTTGCTATGACACTTGAGGTGCATCCAATTTCCTTTGATCATCCTTGAGATGTCACTACAACTTGATTGGAGTCCACTTGTGGCTAATTCAATTGTATGGACATGATGTAGAAAGAAACACACCTGTCTATATACAGTGGCTTGCGAATGTATTCACCCCCCTTGGTATTTTTCCTATTTTGTTGCCTTACAATCTGGAATTAAAATAGATTTTTTGGGGGTTTGTATCATTTGATTTACACAACATGCCTACCACTTTGAAGATGCAAATTTTTTTTGTGAAACAAACAAGAAATAAGACAAAAAAACAGAACTTGAGCATGCATAACTATTCACCCCCACAAAGTCAATACTTTGTAGAGCCACCTTTTGCAGCAATTACAGCTGCAAGTATCTTGGGGTATGTCTCTATAAGCTTGGCACATCTAGCCACTGGGATTTTTGCTAATTCTTCAAGGCAAAACTGCTCCAGCTCCTTCAAGTTGGATGGGTTCCGCTGGTGTACAGCATTCTTTAAGTCGTACCACATATTCTCAATTGGATTGAGGTCTGGGTTTTGACTAGGCCATTCCAAGACATTTAAATGTGTCCCCTTAAAACACTCAAGTGTTGCTTTAGCAGTATGCTTAGGGTCATTGTCCTGCTGGAATGTGAACCTCCATCCCAGTCTCAAATCTCTGGAAGACTGAAACAGGTTTCCCTCAAGAATTTCCCTGTATTTAGTGCCATCCATCATTCCTTCAATTCTGACCAGTTTCCCAGTCCCTGCCGATGAAAAACATGGTGTTCTCGGGGTGATGAGAGGTGTTGGGTTTGCGCCAGACATAGCGTTTTTCTTGATGGCCAAAAAGCTCAATTTTAGTCTCATATGACCAGAGTACCTTCTTCCATATGTTTGGGGAGTCTCCCACATGCCTTTTGGCGAACACCATTTACATTTTACATTTTAGTCATTTAGCGACTTACAGTTACTGAGTGCATACATTTTCATACTGGCCCCCCGTGGGAATCGAACCCACAACCCTGACATGTTTTCACATTTTTTTCTTTAAGCAATTGCTTTTTTCTTGCCACTCTTCCGTAAAGCCCAGCTCGGTGGAGTGTACGGCTTAAAGTGGTCCTATGGACAGATACTCCAATCTCCGCTGTGGTGCTTTGCAGCTCCTTCAGGGTTATCTTTGGTCTCTTTGTTGTGTCTCTGATTAATGCCCTCCTTGCCTGGTTGTGAGTTTTGGTGGGCGGCCCTCTCTTGGCAGGTTTGTTGTGGTGCCATATTCTTTCCATTTAATGGTGCTCCGTGGGATGTTCAAAGTTTCTGATATTTTTTTATAACCCAACGCTGATCTGTACTTCTCCACAACTTTGTCCCTGACCCCTTGGTCCCCTTGGTCTTCATGGTGCCGCTTGCTTGGTGGTGCCCCCTGCTTAGTGGTGTTGCAGGCTTTGGGGCCTTTCAGAACAGGTGTATATATACTGAGATCATGTGACACTTAGATTGCACACAGGTGCACTTTATTTAACTAATTATTTGACTTCTGAAAGTAATTGGTTGCACCAGATCTTATTTAGGGGCTTCATAGCAAAGGGGGTGAATACATATGCACTCACCACTTTTCCGTTATTTATTTTTGAGAATTTTTTGAAACACGTTATTTTTTTCATTTCACTTCACCAATTTGGACTATTTTTTGTATGTCCATTACATGAAATCCAAATAAAAATCTATTTAAATAAATGTTTTGTCATTTAGCAGATGCTCTTATCCAGAGCGACTTACCGTTAGTGACTGCATAAAAAAATTTCATACTGGCCCCCCGTGGGAATCGAACCCACAACCCTGGCGTTGCAAGCACAATGCTCTACCAACTGAGCTACACGGGGCCTGTATAATTACAGGTTGTAATGCAACAAAATAGGAAAAACACCAAGGGGGATGAATACTTTTGCAAGGCACTGTAAGGTCCCACAGTTGACAGTGCATGTCAGAGCAGAAATTATACCATGAAGTCCAAGGAACTGTCCGTAGATGTCAGAGATAGAATTGTGATGAGGCATATATCTGGGGAAGGGTATGAAACAATTTCTAGAGTGATGAAAGTTTCCAAGAGCACAGTGGTCTCTATAATTGAGAAATTGAAAAAATATGGAACTACCCAGACTCTGCCTAGAGCTGGCCGTCCGACCAAACTGAGCAACCGGTCGAGAAGGACCTTGGTCAGGGAGGTGACCAAGAACCCAATGACCACGCTGACAGAACTACAGAGTTCCTTGGCTGAGATGGGAGAACCTGCCAGAAGGACAACAGTCTCTACAGCCCTTCACCAATCTGGGCGTTATGGGAGAGTGGCCAGATGGAAGCCACTCCTGAGAAAAAGGCACATGACAGCACACCTGGAGTGTGCAAAAAGGTACATGAAATATTCTGAGAGCATAAGGCAAAAGTTTCTGTGGTCTGATGAGACAAAATGTTAATTATTTGGCCTGAATGCAAAGCGCTATGTCTGGAGAAAACCAGGTACAGTTTATCACCCGTCCCTACCGTGAAGCATGGTGGTGGCAGCATAATGATTTGGGGATGCTTTTCAACAGCAGGGACTGGGAGACTGGTAAGGATAGAGGGAACAATGAATGGAGCCAGATGCAGGCGAATCCTTGATAAGAAACTGCTTCAGAGTGCAGACGACCTTAGACTGGGGTGAATATTTACGTTCCAACAGGACAATGACCCCAAGCATACAGCCAAAGCAATGCTGGAATGGCTTCAGAACATGAATTTGAAAGTCCTTGAGTGACCCAGCCAAAGCCCAGACTTGAATCCCATTGAAAATCTGTGGAAAGACTTAAAGATTGCTATTAACCGCTGCTCCCCATCTAACTTAACAGAGCTTGAGAAAATCTGCAAGGAAGAATGGGAGAAAATCACCAAATACAAATGTGAAAAGCTGATACAGACAACCAAGATGACTCAACGCTGTAATCACCCCCAAAGGTGCTTCTACAAACTATTGACTCAGGGGTGTGAATACTTATGTAAATTAGATATTTCTGTATTTCATTTTCAATACATTTGCACACAAAAAAAAACATGTTTCACTTTGTCATTCTGGGGTATTGTGTGTAGCTAGGTGATGATAAAAAAAAAAAAAGATCAATTTTGAATTCAGGCTGTAACACAACAAAATGTTGAATAAGTTAATGTGTATGAATACTTTCTGAAGGACCTAGTCTAATAAATGCTTGTCAGTCACTAGAAACATACTTAGCAACACAACAAAGTATTTTACAGCTTGAAGTGTCTCCAAAGGCGTCGTCAATAATGATGTAATGTCAATACTTCAGACAAGATACTTTATTGCCAATCAACCAAGGTAGGTGGTATTTGTTTGAGGTACAGCATGGTAGCTCTGAAGTGACGAATATACATATACCCCAGCCTCACCACATGCAACAAACATTCACCCACATTCATTTAAATGTATGCAGTGTGTACATTCACAAATTCACGAATTAGTGCCAAGCAGCTAGAATAGCATCACCACAATAGATAAATACAAACACAAACAATCCATAAAGTCCATAAGTCCATAAAGTGACTGTCCGTGTCCCATTCCAAACTGTAATGGATGATGTGAGAATGCTCTGTATGATGGCTTTGAAAATCTGAACCAGCAGCTATTGTTTGACCCTGTACTTTTTCAGTTGCCTTAGAAAGAACAGTCTCTGCTGGGCCTTCTTGATGATGTGGTTGGAGTTGATGTCAATGAGTCGCTGATTTAAGTGCCAAGGAATTTGAAAGAATCTGTTAGGGTTATTGGTTGGTCAGTGATTATGACGGGGGCCTTGGGGTTCTTTCTTATCATGTAGTCTATGGCTCTCTGTGGTTTTTGAGGCGTTGAGGATGAGGTTGTTGTGCTTACACCAAGTCACCGCCCAAGCCACTTCACAGCGGTACTGTGTTTCATTGTTGTCTTTGATGAGGCCGACTATGGCGGTATCGTCAGCATATTTAAAGACCTTATCTGAAGTCTCTTGAGATGTAAACTGGTTCGTGAAGAGGGAGAAGTGCAGGGGGGACGGCACGCAGCCCTGTGGTGCACCAGTACTGAGGGTCAGAGGTCAAGCTGTCAGATTGTTTACCTTGACAGTCTGGCTTCAGTATCCAGTCCAGTTTCCAGTGGCATATAGCTGGGTTGATGTTCATGTCCTACAGCTTATTGAATAGTTTGTGGGGATTGATGGTATTGAAGGCAGAGCTAAAGTCTATGAACAGGATGCGTGAGAAGGTGTTAGGTGTCTCCAGGGGTTGCAATGTGTGATGGAGTGCCAGGTTGACAGCATCTTCAACAGACCTATTAGCTCTGTAGGCAAACTGCAGTGGGTCCATCAATGGGGATGTGCATGATTTTAAGTAGGCCAGGACTTTCAAATGCTTTCATGGCCACAGATGTCAGGGAGACGTGTCTGAAGTCATTGAGGCAGGTTGATTTGGGTACATAAAGGAGGAAGGATACTTTGAAGCACTGTGGTACTGTACACTGGCATAAGGAAGTGTTAAAAATGTCAGTGAACACTGGAGCCAGTTGTTCCGCACAGTGGTGGAGCACAGCTGGGAAAATTGATCCGGCCCTTCTGCTTTCCTTATGTTTTGCTTTTTGAAAACAGTTCTGACCTCATCCTCCTTTATGGTGAATGGTGGCGGGAGGGGAGGTACCTGAAGTGGGGGGTTGAGTGTCTGTGTGCTTGTTTCCTCAAACCACACATAAAACTCATTGAGCTTGACTGGGATGGGTCCTCATTTGAAGGGGGAGGGTCGTTAATTGCAATTTGTCATCTCCTGTAAGCTTTTCCAGACTGATCTGGAGTCATTGGCAGTGAATTGTGCTTCTAGTTTTTTTGTGTGGTTTGTTTTGCCCTTCCTTATTGCAGAGCACAGTTTATATTTGGCTGAGTTGCAGTTCCGGATGTATGACGTCACAGTGTCTGTGTACTCATCGAGTGTGGTACATGAGGCTCTGAAGGTATCCCTGTGGATATAGTACTGTGGGGTTGGTACACCAGCGCTGATTAATCATCATAATAGTTCATTAGCAATGGTTCACAATGCAGTCAGCCATGCTCAGTTTATCAAAATAAACCTTCACTATTTGGGGGTATAAATGACTAAGCGTGTACATATCCTTTCTGCATTCAATTTCTCTTTCTTTAACCAGTCCCTGAGAAATAATTGACATGCGTATACCACTGTGAGATGTGTGCTGGCCATGGCCAGGCTGGCTGATACAATCGACAATCAAGATTTGGCTTTTAGGGTGATTGGAGTGGATGGGTAGGTATGCGATTGGGAAAATATCTCATCTTTCCTACTGGACTGTTTTTCAGTCACTGTCTGTCACGCTCTTCTCCAAACACACACTCCCAGAAGTGCAACCCTCATTGCTCTGGGGACCTGGAGCATGAAATACGCTTGCCAGTGTGGGTCATGTCACATTCCTTTATGTTAGACTGTAGATTTCTCAGGCTAGATGGGGCATTGGCCACTAGTCTGTCCTGCTGTGTGTCTAAACTGTGTGTAGTTGCCTAATGTGAGTGTATTGTAGTTCTAACCCTGACATAATTTACATGATCATCATGCCTGGTCAATTTCAGAGGCATTTCTCACAATAAATTGGCTTTACAGATTTAACTCTATACCCAGGTTTTGAATGTTATCGGCATCTTAATCACATCTCTATGTTTTGACTGTCATCATACTGTTAAGGTTGTATGTAAGAGTGGGGGTCATGGTGTCGCCTCTGCAAAGATCACACTCCAGGTCATCAATGAGTGTTAATGTGAGCAACCCTATCTCTCTTATAAATGAGTCCCGACCCCCCCTCATCACTGTCTCCATCAATAAAGAATGTTAGCGGGCGATTTCTGTAATGGAGTTCCTCCAGAGCTGCGTCCCCTGTGCTTTTCATTTTCATCATGCTGCCCAACCCTGTAATGTCCTCAGGCATCTCCAGCTGATTGTTCTGCTTATGTGAATTGACTAGCTAATCTGCAGAGAGAACTCTCCAGACACAGCAACACTGCCTTCATCAGTAGTCAGAGCTCAGCCAGCCAGTGCTATGATCCACAGCCACTGATGGATTCACTATCAATGGCCCGTAAAGACATGTTTGTGTGTGTGTGCAGGGGGTTGGGGTGTTAGTGTGTGTACGTGTGGTCAGTAAGGTCATGTTTTTTTTTATTATACAGAACGCTATCTATATGCAACCCATACAGCATGATGTTATGTTGTCATTCAGGTAATCCCTTATAAAGCAGCTTAAAGCAAATATCAAATATTGTGTATATGCGGCACTATGTGACTCTTCCATTAACCTAAACTGAAGTAGACAGACTAGCCTCATGTATCCCTCCTAGACTGAAAGGTCAGCCATGGGATAATGCTTACAGCTGGCAACACTGATCAATACCCCATCCAACTTGTGTGTGTGTGAGTCATGTGGGGACATGGTCAAGCAATACTTCCCACGACCACACACCCCTCAACAACTTTCCCTTTCCCACCCCAGTTGGTTAAATATGGCATTCACAACAATTCCACCTTGAAATTGGTCTATTTACTTTTTTCTTATAGAGATGACCATAGTTCTACGGCTATATGAGCAAGGTGGAGCAGGGATTTAACTTACAGTTCAAAATGCTAGTGACACTTCCATTTGTTTCACATCTTAACCTCTAAGATTAGCCTCTTCCGAGAGTCACATTCCCTGGAGCAAGGGCATGTTTAACGTTCCCATAACTGCCAAAGCTAACCAGGCTTGGTGTGTGTGTTATCCCTATGAAGTCCCACCTTGGAAATTGCAGACATTTCTGTTTGGTTTATTACCAAGGTAGAATTTACCACCTTGAAAAGGAGCCATTGCCTTCTGCATATGTAAAAACCACCATGCTTGAACAAGGAAGTTGTTTCAATCTCCCTCTCACTGACCGTGGGTTTGAACACTGAGTTTTTAATGTTCTGTGGAATCAATTATAAAATCCATGAAGTATACAGTGGGGGAAAAAAGTATTTAGTCAGCCACCAATTGTGCAAGTTCTCCCACTTAAAAAGATGAGAGAGGCCTGTAATTTTCATAATAATAATAATAATATGCCATTTAGCAGACGCTTTTATCCAAAGCGACTTAGTCATTCGTGCATACATTTTTTGTGTATGGGTTCATAGGTACACGTCAACTATGACAGACAAAATGAGAAAAAAATATCCAGAAAATCACATTGTAGGATTTTTTATGAATTTATTTGCAAATTATGGTGGAAAATAAGTATTTGGTCAATAACAAAAGTTTCTCAATACTTTGTTATATACCCTTTGTTGGCAATGACACAGGTCAAACGTTTTCTGTAAGTCTTCACAAGGGTTTCACACACTGTTGCTGGTATTTTGGCCCATTCCTCCATGCAGATCTCCTCTAGAGCAGTGATGTTTTGGGGCTGTCGCTGGGCAACACGGACTTTCAACTCCCTCCAAAGATTTTCTATGGGGTTGAGATCTGGAGACTGGCTAGGCCACTCCAGGACCTTGAAATGCTTCTTACGAAGCCACTCCTTCGTTGCCCGGGCGGTGTGTTTGGGATCATTGTCATGCTGAAAGACCCAGCCACGTTTCATCTTCAATGCCCTTGCTGATGGAAGGAGGTTTTCACTCAAAATCTCACGATACATGGCCCCATTCATTCTTTCCTTTACACGGATCAGTCGTCCTGGTCCCTTTGCAGAAAAACAGCCCCAAAGCATGATGTTTCCACCCCCATGCTTCACAGTATGAATTAACTTTTTCTTTTTGTATAATACGGAAATGAATAAGTAAATGATTTCATGATAGGACTCAAGACTATATTTGGAATATAAAAATGTCTTCATTAAAGTGTTGGTTGTGACAGGTTAAGCTTTACTCAGCGAGATTATCTCTTAATGATTTTAGCAAACCCATCTGTTTGAATTTGATATTCAAGCACTGCAGTGCCACAGCTCGACTGCTGCCAAGTCCAAAACAAATAGGAGGAAGTAGGATGTTACCTCCTGTCAAGAATGTACTTGCCGCTCGCCGCATTCCTGACCCAGACTATTCTTTCATTCCCTTTTGATTCAATACATTCCTCTTTTGGGTAGTTCTATTGTCCTTCCTGGCTCTCATACAATGCTTCTTGTATTGAGCGCCTTGGATAAGGCTTAGATAGCCTTCTCAATCTCAGCGGAGGAATGTTGAGGAGCCCTGCTAGCGAACCCTTCCATAAACACTGCATCTTTTCCTGTTATTCATTCTCACATTCTTTAGGAGACTCTCATTTGTTTTGAAGGAATGATCTCTTGGCACTGTAGCTGTAATGGTGGCTTGTCCGTTTACAGGGCCGGATTAATGCAAGGGCTTACCCGGGGCTGAAGAAGCCTCTGGGCCCAGGCTTGTGGGGGGCCCCAAGAGTCAGCCAAAAAATATTATAAAACAAATATTTTAACAATAAGGAAATTGTGAAGGAAATATGTACTGTATATATTTTATAGTTTTTCACTGCAACTGCCTGCTGCCGAGTGTAGACTGCCTGCTGCCGCTTTGCTAATAATAAATAAATGTGACTGGTCAATTGTGTGAGTCAGGAGCTGGGCTCAAGCCTGCAGTGGGCCCAAGAGGCAAACAAATGTATAATTGTATTTTTTATATATTTTTATTTTTGTATTCATCAACAGGAGCCCACTCTCAATATTCAAAATACACCAGACAGCATAATTTTGCCACAGAGGATCAATAGTTTATAAAGTTTTATCACAAGCACATACAGGTATGTTGGAAACACCAACATAAAGTGTCTTAAATGGGTGTTGCGCCACCACGAGCTGCCAGAACAGCTTCAATGCACCTTGGCATAGATTCTACAAGTGGACCTAAACCATGCAAGGAAAATGCACCACACACCATAACATATACTTTGTATCCCTTGTTTACTCAAGTGTTTCCTTTACTTTGGCAGTTAATGGTATGCCTACAGTCGGGAAGGCAGCAGTTTGGGCAGCATGCATGCCAAATATAGGCTACAGATTGTTGCATTGTGGCCATAGACATATAATCCATAGAAGGGTTTTGTAACCTCTTACCTTGGCAATTTGACTGGTAAACTCATGGGTACACTAGCAATGGCTGTCGGTTTGCCTTTTGCAGATTTGAAAATACAATTGCGGGAAAAACGCACAGTTTGGAAAGAAAATGCCTACTGCTGAAAAGAGAATACTAATCTGTCTGTAGAACCAATAGGATTTTTTTTTTTAAACATCTCCCAATTTGTAGCTAACAGCAACACAGTTTTCAAAGTAGCTCATCTTGACATAGGCTATTGCCACAACGAGCCCATCGGCCATCACCGTGAGTAGCCTATGGCTTCATCTTCATTATTAGGTGAGTCAGTGTGCCACTGTAAATTTGATTTAGTAGCCTATGAGATTTATACACTACCGTTCAAAAGTTTTAGAACACCTCATTCAAGGGTTTTTCTTTATTTTTACTATTTTCTACATTGTAGGATAATAGTGAAGATATCAAAACTATGAAATAACACGTAGTAAACAAATCAAAATATATTTTATATTTCAGATTCTTCAAATAGCCACCCTTTGCCTTGATGACAGCTTTGTGTGTATGTGTGTATATATATATATATATACAGTGAGGGAAAAAAGTATTTGATCCCCTGCTGATTTTGTACGTTTGCCCACTGACAAAGACATGATCAGTCTATAATTTTAATGGTAGGTTTATTTGAACAGTGAGAGACAAAATAACAACAACAAAAATCCACAAAAACGCATGTCAAAAATGTTATAAATTGATTTGCATTTTAATGAGGGAAATAAGTATTTGACCCCTCTGCAAAACATGACTTAGTACTTGGTGGCAAAACCCTTGTTGGCAATCAGAGGTCAGACGTTTCTTGCAGTTGGCCACCAGGTTTGCACACATCTCAGGAGGGGTTTTGTCCCACTCTTCTCCAAGTCATTAAGGTTTCGAGGCTGACGTTTGGCAACTCCAACCTTCAGCTCCCTCCACAGATTTTCTATGGGATTAATGTCTGGAGACTGGCTAGGCCACTCCAGGACCTTAATGTGCTTCTTCTTGAGCCACTCCTTTGTTGCCTTGGCCGTGCATTTTGGGTCATTGTCATGCTGGAATACCCATCCACGACCCATTTTCAATGCCCTGGCTGAGGGAAGGAGGTTCTCACCCAAGATTTGACGGTACATGGCCCCGTCCATCGTCCCTTTGATGCGGTGAAGTTGTCCTGTCCCCTTAAGAGAAAAACACCCCCAAAGCATAATGTTTCCACCTCCATGTTGGACGGTGGGGATAGTGTTCTTGGGGTCATAGGCAGCATTCCTCCTCCTCCAAACACGGCGAGTTGAGTTGATGCCAAAGAGCTCGATTTTGGTCTCATCTGACCACAACCATTTCACGCAGTTCTCCTCTGAATCATTCAGATGTTCATTGGCAAACTTCAGACGGGCCTGTATATGTGCTTTCTTGAGCAGGGGGACCTTGCGGGCGCTGCAGGATTTCAGTCCTTCACGGCGTAGTGTGTTACCAATTGTTTTCTTGGTGACTATGGTCCCAGCTGCCTTGAGATCATTGACAAGATCCTCCCGTGTAGTTCTGGGCTGATTCCTCACCGTTCTCATGATCATTGCAACTCCACGAGGTGAGATCTTGCATGGAGCCCCAGGCCGAGGAAGATTGACAGTTCTTTTGTGTTTCTTCCATTTGCGAATAATCGCACCAACTGTTGTCACCTTCTCACCAAGCTGCTTGGCGATGGTCTTGTAGCCCATTTCAGCCTTGTGTAGGTCTACAATCTTGTCCCTGACATCCTTGGAGAGCTCTTTGGTCTTGGCCATGGTGGAGAGTTTGGAATCTGATTGATTGATTGCTTCTGTGGACAGGTGTCTTTTATACAGGTAACAAGCTGAGATTAGGAGCACTCCCTTTAAGTGTGTGCTCCTAATCTCAGCTCGTTACCTGTATAAAAGACACCTGGGAGCCAGAAATCTTTCTGATTGAGAGGGGGTCAAATACTTATTTCCCTCATTAAAATGCAAATCAATTTATAACATTTTTGACATGCATTTTTCTGGATTTTTTTGTTGTTATTCTGTCTCTCACTGTTCAAATGAACCTACCATTAAAATTATAGACTGATAATTTCTTTGTCAGTGGGCAAATGTACAAAATCAGCAGGGGATCAAATACTTTTTTCCCTCACTGTATATACATACACGTGTGTGAGTATATATATTTGTGTATACGTGTGTGTGTGTGTGTGTGTGTATGTATGTGTATATATATATATATATATATATACAGTGCTATGAAAATGTATTTGCCCCCTTTCTAATTTTCTCTACTTTTGCATATTTGTGATACTGAATGTTATCAGATCTTCAACCAAAACCTAATATTAGATAAAGGGAACATAAGTGAACAAATAACACAACAATTACATATTTATTTCATAAACAAAGTTATGCAACACCCAATTCCCCTGTGTGAAAAAGTAATTGCCCCCTTACACTCAATAACTGGTACACTTACACCTTTAGCTGCAATGACTCCAACTAAATGCTTCCTGTAGTTGTTGATCAGTCTCTCACGTTGCTGTGGAGGAATTTTGGCCCACTCTTCCATGCAGAACTGTTTTAACTCAGTGACGTGTGGGTTTGCAAGCATGAACTGCTCGTTTCAAGTCCTGCCACAACATCTCATTTGGGATTAGGTCTGGACTTTGACTAGGCCATTCCAAAACTTCCAATTTGTTGCTTTTTAGCAATTGTCATGTAGACTTGATTGTGTGTTTTGGATCATTGTCTTGCTGCATGACCCAGCTGCGCTTCAGGTTCAGCTCACAGACGGATGGTCTGACATTCTCCTGTAGAATTCTCTGATACAGAGCAGAATTCATGGTTCCTTCTATTAAGGCAAGTCGTCCAGGTCCTGAGGCAGCAAAGCATCCCCAAACCATCACACCACCACCACCATGCTTGACCTTTGGTATGATGTTCTTACTGTGGAATGCAGAGTTTGGTTTTCGCCAGGAATTACTGGAACCATGTCGTCCAAAAAGTTATACTTTTGAGTCATCTGTCCATAGAACGTTTTTCCTAGAGTCTTGATGATCATCCAGGTGCTTTTTGGAAAACTTGAGTCAACTTTTAGGACGAGATGGGTCCCATCTGAGATTCCTTTAGGTGCCTTTTGGCAAACTCCAAGTGGGCTGTCATGTGCCTTTTACTGAGGAGTGGCTTCAGTCTGGCCATTCTACCATAAAGGCTTGATTGGTAGAGTGCTGCGGAGATGGTTGTTCTTCTGGAAGGTTATCCCATCTCCACAGAGGAACTCTGGAGCTCTGTCAGAGTGACCATCAGGTTTTTGGTCACCTCCCTGACCAAGGCCCTTCTCCCCCGATTGCTCAGTTTAGCAGACGGCCAGCTCAAGGAAGATTCTTGGTGGTTCCAAACTTCTTCCATTTAAGAATGATGGAGGCCACTGTGGTCTTGGGGACCTTCAATGCTGCCGAAATGTTTTGGTACCCTTCCCCAGATCTGTGCCTCGACAAAATCCTGTCTCGGAGCTCTACGGACAATTCCTTCGACCTCATGACTTTGCTTTAACATGCACTGTCAACTGTGGGACCTTATATAGACAGGTGTGTGCCTTTCCAAATCATGTCCAATCAACTGAATTTACCACAGGTGGACTCCAATCAGACTGTCCACAATAGGCTGAGAGAGGCTGGCTTGTAGGCCTGTTGGAAGGCAGACATCACCGGCAACAATGTTGCTTATGGGCACAAACCCACTGTCGCTGGACCAGACAGGACTGGCAAAAAGTGCTCTTCACTGACAAGTCGTGGTTTTGTCTCACCAGGGGTGATGGTCGGATTCGCGTTTATCGTTGAAGGAATGAGCGTTACTCTGGAGCGGGATCGATTTGGAGGTGGAGGGTCAGTAATGGTCTGGGCGGTGTGTCACAGCGTCATCGGACTGAGCTTGTTGTCATTGCAGGCAATCTCAACGCTGTGCGTTGGTGGAAGAGTGGGGTAACATCTCACAGCAAGAACTGGCAAATCTGGTGCAGTCCATGAGGAGGAGATGCACTGCAGTACTTAATGCAGTTGGTGGCCACACCAGATACTGACTGTTACTTTTGTAACAGTCTGTGGAACTTGTTCAGTTTATGTCTCAGTTGTTGAATCTTGTTATGTTCATACAAATATTTACACATGTTAAGTTTGCTGAAAATAAACGCAGTTGACAGTGAGAGGACGTTTCTTTTTTTGCCTCCCAATATTGTACAATCTGTGTGTTGCTTCATTGGCCTGGGCTATTGTTTGTTTGAATCCAAGAAGTGATTGATCTGAGTTTGTCAGTGTTAGAGTAGCCACTCATTTCGGTCATTTGTGTAGTAAAAAAAAAAAAAAAAGACCTGGGGCCTATGATTTCTTAATCCGGCCCTGTCCATTTATATCGACTTGCTTTTTTTGGTCAAAGGGGACGCCATGATAAGAGAAGGGAAGTATTTGTGACTAAGCTGAACTACTGGCTGTTAGAACCAAATGCATCATTACTAGCTGTGCTGATTTATTGGCCTCCTAAGTTCTACTCTGACTTTCTTTCAGAACTATCTGAGCTACTAATACTCCTGAGGCCCTTGTGCCCTGCTATGCTAGTGCTTGGTGATTTCAACATGCATGTCGACTCTCTTGACTGCAGTCTCTCTACTGGCCTGGCTGATGTCCTGGACAACTGTGGACTCCAATAGCATGTGGACTTTTCCACCCACAACAAGACCTGGTCTGTACCACAGGCGTGGATCTGGACCAACTGGATGGAAATGTGTCAGGGCTGTCTGACCACAAATTCATCACCTTCATCCTAGTTATTCCTCTACCCACTCGGCCCAAGAAACACTCAATTCAGTTTTGGAGTCTCAAAACTATAAACACAACCCAGTTTACTGAATCTATCTCCAACCTGCCTGTTACTGACTCTGTGGCTCAATACAACACTACCTTGGCCTCCATACTGCATGAAGTTGCTCCATGAAGTTGCTCCTTTCGCCAAATCTTCTCCCTGATACACTGAGGAGCTATGCTCTCTCAAAGCAACTGGCCATTGTCTAGAACGACAGTATAAGAAAACTGGGCTAACTGTACATGTGTAGATGTATGAGAAACATAAGAAAGACTACAAACAGGCCTTAAATGCAGCTCGGATATCCTACTACTCCTAACTGATCAGCAATGGCAGTGGTAACTCCCGGGTGCTGTTCTCTACTGTGAGCAAGCTCCTTCAACTCGTGAACAACTCTGCTACCTCAGCCTCCCCAGAATGGTGCAATGAATACCTTTGCTTCTTTCAAATCATCCTGTCCTCTCCAGCCATTGTAGGTGATCTACCCAGTACTACGGTCCCTGAGTCAAGGTTCTGCACCTTCACCACAGTCACTGCAGCTGATGTAACCAAGCTGGTTAGGACAATGAGGCCCACCACTTGCTCAGTTAACCCTATCCCCACCTCACTTGTCAAGACCTGCTTACCTGCTCTGGAGTCTTTCTTCACGGAAATCATCAACAAGTCCCTCACCACTGGATGTGTCCCTCAGCTCAAACTGACCGCAGTCACACCAGTACTTAAAAAGCCTGAATAGACACAGCATAGAGAATGCCTAGGTAAGGGTCACCAATGACCTCCTCATGAATGCTGAATCTGGGGCTGCCAGCATCCTCATACTGCTGGACCTCAGTGCAGCATTTGACACAGCCACCTCATGGAGAGGCTTCTGAGCCTGTCAGATAGTTTCCTGGACTTATCTCACTGATCGCTCCCAGTTTGTAGCTCTCGGCCCTAGTAGGTCAGACACAGTGGTGGTCCGCCAGGGTGTCCCTCAAGGCTCAGGCCTAGGACCACTACTGTTTTGTATCTACATGCTGCCACTGGGAAACATCTTGAGGGAACACAGACTGGTCTTTTACCTTTATGCTGACGACACTCAGCTGTATGTCTCCACAAACTTTGACACTGCCAATTCCACTGCACTCCTGGTCAGTTGCCTGCAGGACATCAAAGCGTGGATGCAGCTGAGTTTCCTGCAGATAAACTGCATAAAGACAGAGGTCTTCCTGATTGGCAATTGCACCATCATTAACAACATCAGCTGCTACAGCCTCAATATTGATGGTGTCAAGGTCCTCCCCTCCAGTGGGGTTCGCATCCTGGGTGTGATATTTGACAGTCACTCTCGTTTGAGGCCCGCATCAAAGTGTGACCAAAGTAAAAAATGTCCATCTATGGAACATTGCCAGGTTATGGCTAATGCTGTCACAGCCTGCAGCTGAGCAACTCATCCACTCCTTTATCTCATCCCATCTGGACTATTGTAATGCCCTGTTTGTTGGTGCATCTGCCAAGTGCCTAAAAGGCTACAATATGCCCAGAACTGTGGTGCACGTGTCCTCACCCACACCTCACCCCGTGAGCACATCACTCCAGTGCTGTTCAACCTTCACTGGCTCACCATATTTTCACGCATTGACTTTAAAATCCTGGTTCACACCTACCAAGCTATCCACAACTCAGGACCCAAGTATTTGTCTGTCTGACCTCATCCTACCCTCCTGCCCCACACGCAACCTTCGCTCCTCCAGGTCCATCTCTCTTCAGCAGCCGCAGACCAAAAATTATGGGTGACAAGGCTTTCAGTTGTGCGGCTCCTCAGCTGTGGAACACACTTCCAGTCACTGTCTGGGCTGCAAATCAAATCAAATGTATTTATAAAGCCCTTTTTACATCAGCAGATGTCACAAAGTGCTTATACAGAAACCCAGCCTAAAATCCCAAACAGAAGCATGGTGGCTAGGAAAAACTCTCTACAAAGGCAGGAACCTAGGATGAAAACTGTAGAGGAACCAGGCTCTGAGGGGTGGCCAGTCCTCTTCTGGCTGTGCCGGGTGAAGATTATAAGAGTACATGGCCATTAAGGCCAGATCGTTCTTCAAGATATTCAAACATTCATAGATGACCAGCAGGGTCAAATAATAATCACAGTGGTTGTAGAGGGTGCAGCAGGTCAGCACCTCAGGAGTAAATGTCAGTTGGCTTTTCATAGCCGAGCATTCAGAGGGAGGGAGGGAGGAAAACAGCAGGTCCGGTGAACCGGTCAGGGTTCCATAGCCCCAGGCAGAACAGTTGAAAAGGGGAGGGAGAGAGATATGGTAGAATAAGAGGGAGCATACTTAAGTTCACACAGGACACCCGTTAAGACAGGATCATTTCACCAGGTAGGACAGACTGACTCTAGCCCACGTAGACTATTGCAGCATAGATGCTGCAGGGGGGGTCGGGGGACACTTTGGCCCTGTCCGACGATACCCCCGGACAAGGCCAACCAGGCAGGATATAACCCCACCCACTTTGCCAAAGCACAGCCCCCACACCACTTTAGGGATATCAACAGACCACCAACTTAATACCCTGAGACAAGGCTGAGTATAGCCCACAAAGATCTCCTCCACCGCACTAGCCCGATGGGGCTCATGACCGGACAGGAAGATCACGTCAGTGACTCAACCCACTGAAATCAAATCAAATCAAATTTTATTTGTCACATACACGTGTTTAGCAGATGTTATTGTGGGTGTAGTGAAATGCTTGTGCTTCTAGCTCCGACAGTGCAGTAATATCTAACAAGTAATAGCTAACAATTTCACAACATATACCAAATACACACAAACCTAAGTAAGGAATGGAATTTAAGAATATATACATGGACAAGCAATGACAGAGCGGCATGTACTTTCCACTCTGCTACACCTTAGCATCCCGTTCCCCACTCAGTTTGTCAGTAGAACGAGAACTCTACGGAGACATGGAGCACATTCATTGATTTTGTCTCCCCAATTGAATCCCCCTCCCGATCTCGCTCTCTCACTCAGTCTGAAGAGGGGAAAAACAATCAGACAGTTGCTGTCATTCCCTATCAGTTTTAGACCTCCGTTCCCATTCCAGCCAAGTCCAATTTCAACTGCCTCGTGGCCGCCGGACACTGACAAATCAAATCAAATCAAATGTTATTTGTCACATGCCTTTTAAACAACAGGTGTAGACTAACACATAAATGCTTACTTACAGGCCCTTCCCAACAATGCAGAGAGAAAAATCTAACAATTATAACACAAAGAATAAATGCACAATGAGTAACAATAACTTGGCTATAAATCAAATCAAATTGTATTTGCGGGGGCACCGGTTAGTTGAGGTAATTGAGTTAATATGTGGGGGGGGGGGGGGGGGGGGCAATGCAAATAGTCCGGGTAGCCATGATTAGCTGTTCAGGAGTCTTATGGCTTGGGGGTAGAAGCTGTTAAGAAGCCTTTTGGACCTAGACTTGGTGCTCAGGTACCGCTTGCCCTGCGGTAGCAGAGAGAACAGTCTATGACTAGGGTGGCTGGAGTCTTTAATAATTTTTAGGGCCTTCCTCTGACACCGCCTGGTATAGAGGTCCTGGATGGCAGGAAGCTTGGCCCCAGTGATGTACTGGGCCATACGCACTACCCTCTGTAGTGCCTTGCGGTCGGAGGCCGAGCAGTTGACATACCAGGCGGTGATGCAACCAGTCAGGATGCTATCGATGGTGCAGCTGTATAACTTTTTGAGGATCTGAGGACCCATGCCAAATCTTTTCAGTCTCCTGAGGAGGAATAAGCTTTGTCGTGCCCTCTTCACGACTGTCTTGGTATGTTTGGGCCATGGTAGTTTGTTGGTGATGTGGACACCAAGGAACTTGAAGCTTTCAACCTGTTCCACTACAGCCCCGTCGATGAGAATGGGGGTGTGCTCAGTCCTCTTTTTTTTTTCCTGTAGTCCACA
Organism: Coregonus lavaretus; assembly: GCF_964263955.1. Lineage (NCBI taxonomy): Eukaryota > Metazoa > Chordata > Actinopteri > Salmoniformes > Salmonidae > Coregonus > Coregonus lavaretus. The sequence continues at coordinate 13,328 of NW_028166479.1, read as the reverse complement.
ATCATCTCCTTTGTCTTTATCACGTTGAGGGAGAGGTTGTTATCCTGGCACCACACGGCCAGGTCTCTGACCTCCTCCCTATATGCTGTCTCATCATTGTCGGTGATCAGGCCTACCACTGTTGTGTCGTCAGCAAACTTAATGATGGAGCTGGAGTCGTGCCTGGCCATGCAGTCATGGGTGAACAGGGAGTACAGGAGGGGACTGAGCACACACCCCTGAGGGGCCCCAGTGTTGAGGATCAGTGTGGCAGATTTGTTGTTACCTACCCTTACCACCTGGGGGCGGCCCGTCAGGAAGTCCAGGAGAGAGAGTTGCAGAGAGAGGTGTTTAGTCACAGAGTCCTTAGCTTAGTGATGAGCTTTTAGGGCACTATGGTGTTGAGCACTGAGCTGTAGTCAATGAATAGCATTCTCACGTAGGTGTTCCTCTTGTCCTGGTGGGAAAGGGCAGTGTGGAGTACAATAGAGATTGCATCATCTGTGGATCTGTTGGGGCGGTATACAAATTGGAGTGGGTCTAGGGTTTCTGGGATAATGGGGTTGATGTGAGCCATGACCAGCCTTTCAAAGCACTTCAGGGCTACAGAAGTGAGTGCTACGGGTCGGTTGTCATTTAGGCATGTTATCTTAGTGTTCTTGGGCACAGGGACTATGGTGGTCTGCTTGAAACATGTTGGTATTACAGACTCAGTCAGGGACATGTTGAAAATGTCAGTGAAGACACTTGCCAGTTGGTCAGCGCATGCTCGGAGTACACGGGGTACCAGTACCGAGTTGATGTGCAGTGCTATGAGGTAATTTAGGTAGATACAGTGCCCTCAGAAAGTATTCACACCCTTTTTTCCACATTTAGTTGTGTTACAGCTTGAATTTAAAAATGATTATGTTGAGATCTTTTGTCACTGGCTTACAAACAATACCCGATATTGTCAGTTGAGTTATGTTTTTCAATTTTATTTTTACAAATTAATTACAAAGCAAAAGCTGAAATGTCTTGAGTCAATAAGTATTCAACCCCTTTATTATGGCAAGCCTAAATAAGTCCAGGAGTACAGATTTGCTTATCAAGTCACGTAATAAGTTGCATGGACTCACTATGTGTGCAATAATAGTGTTTAATATGAATTTTGAATGACTATAATACCTCATCTCTGTACCCCACACATACAATTATCTGTAAGGTCCCTCAGTAGTGAAGCAGTGAATTTCAAACACAGATTCAACCACAAAGACCAGGGAGGTTTTCCAATGCTTCGCAAAGAAGGGCACCTATTGGAGATGGGTACAAAAAAAAATAACGGACATTGAATATATCCCTTTGACAATGGTGAAGTTATTAATTACACTTTGAATACACCCAGTCACTACAAAGGGACAGGCATCCTTCCTAACTCAGTTTCCGGAGAGGAAGGAAACTGCTCAGGGATTTCACCATAAGGCCAATGATGAATTTAAAACAGTTACAGGGTTTAATGGCTGTGATAGGAGAAAACGGAGGATGGATCAACAACATTGTAGCTACTCCACAATACTAACCTAAATGACCGAGTGAAAAGAAGGAAGCTTGTCCAGAATAAACAAATATTCCAAAACATGCATCCTGTTTGCAATAAGGCACTAAAATAAAACTGCAAAAAATGGCAAATCCAACACAACCCATCACTGAGTACCATTCTTCATATTTTCAAGCATGATGGTGGCTGCATCATGTAATGGCTATGCTTGCCATCGGCAAGGGAGTTTTTTTTTATGATAAAAAGAAACAGAATAGAGCGAAACACAGGCAAAATCCTTGAGGGAAACCTGGTTCAGTCTGCTTTCCAACAGACACTAGGACACCAATTTACCTTTCAGCAGGACAATAACCTAAAACACAAAGCCAAATATTCGTACCAAGACAACATTCAATGTTCTTGAATGGCCTAGTTACAATTTTGACTTAAATCGGCTTGAATGGCTGTCTAGCAATGATCAACAACCAACTTGACAGAGCTTGAAGAATTGTAAAAATAATAATGTGCACATATTGTACAATCCAAGTGTGCAAAGTTCTTAGACTTACCCAGAAAGACTCACAGCAGTAATCGCTGCCAAAAGTGATTCTAACATGTATTGACTCAAAGGATTGAACACTTATCTAATCAACATATATTAGTGTTTTTATTCTTTATATGTTTATTTACGAATGTTAGATTTTCTTTATCACTTTGACATTACAGAGTATTTTGTGTAGATCGTTGACAAAACAAAGTACAATTAAATCCATTTTAATCCCACTTTGTAACACAACAATATGTGGAAAAAGTAAAGTGGTGTGAATAGTTTCTGAAGGCAATGTATGTACATATAGGTAGGGGAAAAATGACTAGGCAACAGGATAGGGGGCCCATGCCAAATCTTTTCAGCCTCCTGACAGATTGCCGGACCGTTCAGACACACAGGGAAGGTTTGAGAATCTCCACTGTTTCTAATGGAAGAGAGAGGAAGAGGAGAGAGAGAGGTAAAGGGAGAGAAAGCTAATCACAGAAAGCCCAGAGAAAGGAGCGCACAACTCTCTGAGGTGCTACGGAATGAGATACTCATTGCAACGATTTAAGGTTATTTTAAGGTAGTATACAGGCAAACTGTTCACTCTCTCTTGTTAACCAATGATGGAGACTTAAAGGGGGTGCAGGAAAATGTGAAGCTTGATGTTTACATTTTTAGAACATAAATGTGTGTTTAGCCACACAATGAACTAGAGCCTTGTGAGACAATGTAACATTGATGTAACCTTACTGGTATGTGAAGATGTGTAGTTGTGTAGAAGTGTAGCGAACAGTGTTCGCCTGACGACTCAAACTGAATTCTTCCGCTGCTTTATGTTCGCTACATACTTCAGTCTGAGACTGCCATCGTTGAAGTTGTTTGTGGTGACGTCAAAATGAGGGGGTTGTACAAAACAAATTCATCAGTGATTGGATCATCTCTAGCCAATCAGTGTAGCAAAGCCAATGACTAAACGCTGCTTTACCCATATGTTCCAGCTCTGGCCCAACCCATCGGTTTCTGGGACCAATCAGAACGGTTCGAATGTGTTTTCATTCTGGAAATCGTCGCGGAGGTAGTCAGATCAAGACTCATTGCGGAGAAGAAACTAACGTCCGCAATCGCGGCGTGGCGTTTTGTTGGCCGGAGCAAGGAATTTGGGTAGCCAGGCAAGAGAAGTGTAGTTGTGTAGAAGTGATATTTGCATTATCTTATTATATCAATATACCCATGTTTTTCCCCACCAGGAAAGGGCTAGCTGATTCAGAATTCCCACAGAGGTGTTTTGGTTTTTATAGCTGGTGTCTTGTCAGCCCTGACTATCCTCAATCTTATTACTGACACATACTTGCTACTACTGTCTGATATAGTGTGAGAGTCATGTTTATCTCTCCTCCATCAGTGCTTCAGAGACACCGGGGATAGCTACATCAGCCCCATAATTTACTGATCCCATTGCATATCAACTGATGCATGGCTGGCATTATGCAAATAGACTCGTTTAAAAAGTCATTTACATGAAGATATCTTATTTACTGTTTCTATGAATCACTATAAGTAGAGGCATATTTGGTTGGTGAATTGGAGAGGAGTGGATGGAGGGATGGAGGGGTAATGCATGTACATTTTTCCAATTTTTTCAGCAGATTGAGTCAATTTCAAGCAAGCACCCAAATCGCATTGGTCATTAGCATCAATTGTGTCCCTTTGCAACCACAGAATTATATAAGATGTTGATCAAAGAAAAACGTTTACACCCGAATGACTTGAATTGGTATAATGCACTTTAAAGTTACCATGAATGTGTTGTGGGCATTGAATAACACACAATATCATATAGCACTGTTTTGGTTCTAGACCTAGTAGCTTATATTTAAGAGCAAGTTTCAATCAATCTTAGGGTCTATGGTTGGGTGCTGGCCACAAGTTGATGGATGTGCTAGCTCAAGTATGAAATGCAAGATTGATCATTTTAAAAGCGCAAATTTGTAGTGAGGTCGTGGTTTGGCCGATGAGCTTCTTGCAGTCAGGTGTACTAGTTGAAGTGAGGCAGGTGAGTTTGTTCCTTTTGGCAATTGTACTAGGTCCACTTCAGCAGTTCATTTCTGGCTGGAGTTAGGTGCTACCTCAAGGTTTGCGGCAATGCTAAGCTAGCCCCTGTTTGGCTTGTGAGATAGCCGCTAGCTGCCACTTGGCAGGTGTGCTAGCTAGCACAAATGAGTTCAATGCATTAGCCAGTGGGGAACAGGTGGTGGTAAAGGCTTGGCTAGTGGAAGATTCATTACTCCGCAAAACCCTGAGGAGAGAGTGTACAGCCCTGACGGATTCCTCTCATTTCCTTGCACGTAGCCCACCGTCGCTAACAGTGCTGCTCCACAGCAAACAAACTCTGCTTTATCTTCAGTATCGTACCAACTTCATCCACCGTGTATCACACACCTCTCACATTCTGTGGACCCACAGGTCTGACAGTCAAAAACCCTGCATTGTTGTACATTATTGATGTCCGTGTGAAGAATTGACTCTAAAGGGACTAACCTAGCTAGGCTATTATTCTTCCTGTGAATTGGAAATTGTTTTTGATGATGCTATTAGTGGTCTCGATTAATGAGGAAGCCTGTTCGAAGGGATTGTGTGGGTGATTTGCTTTTCAAGGTTGAGTGGGGAGAAGCGTAAACACGTCTCTTCACTCGAGGCATCAGCAGCGAGTTAGTGACACAATGGCGTCCCTGTTCTTTTGTGTCACATCCATGTGTGGCTGCCAGAGTGACTGAATACTAATTAGCTGTGCAAACTGAATGACTGCATGGGTTATTATTTTATTTTGCTCACAAGGCCATTCTGTCTTAGTGATTCAACTCTTCACTGCACTAGGAGTTGTTTATTGAGCTCACAGGTGTGACTCTGTACTTGTCTCATAAGCTCACATCCATCCACATATAGAGTATGCGTTCATACTTTGCTGTCGTCTCAGTCAAGGCCGTAGCCATGAGGGTGCCCCTATGCTTCAATCAAAGAGCACTTGCTACATGACGCACACCCAGCCCCTCAGTACACACTACACAGGCATCCTCAATGATGGTGAATAACCAGATAGTCCTGAGGAGGAAAGGAAGGAGAGCTGGAGAGATTGCACTTATCGGAAAACTCACTCTGGGTGTCATTTGTAATGCAGAGCTGCGGTGCTTGCTCGCCTCGTCCATAGCCCAAAGGAAATGTAAATGTTGACAAATAGGCTGCCATCTTCCTCCCCTGCCACCACCACTTCTCATTCTGGAATGTTTCAGTGCTTCGCTTGCCTGCAGAGAGGCAGAGGAGGAATTGCATATCGGCCATTGTGCCACTCTCCTTGCGACTCGCTCTCTCGCTAACTACAATGTATCGTATTCACAGACAGACACATCAGAAATGGCTTGGGTACTTGCCGGAGGTCTCTTTCAATGGGGTCTGTGTGTGTGTGAATGTAGTTATCTCACCCCCTCTGACTAAGTTGTTAACATACAACTTTGATGCAATAGTATGTTTTCATAAGGCTAAAGATGCTATTCTATCAACCTGATATCCAGAGTTTTGCAGTGTGAGACATAACATCTAATCAAAGTGTATCTGGTTCACCAGGTAATTACAGAGACAGAAGTAGACCTTTATGTTAATTTCTCTGTGAAACAAAAAACCTAAAACCCACTACTCTTACAGTGCTCAGTTCATGAACGTTTCTTTGCCTTCCTCTGGGAACGTGTGCTTATCAGTTTTGATTGGATATGACCCAAGTGAGCGTTGCCTCAGTCAGCCCTATAATTGTTTAGTACGATTTGTGTGGTGTGTGGACGAGATAAAACCCAATTTTCTGTGCTCAGCAGCGTCCTACCTTATGACTCCTTAATGTGCTGCCGAAGCACAATCAATAGAGGCTAACTTAATGAATAAGTAATTTAATTTAATTCTCAAACATTACTAAGTGTCGTGTGAATTTGTGTTTCCAAAATGGCCTGTGGTCTCGCTCTCCCAATGAAGTATTACTGCTTGGGATGCTCCATAAAATGTGGGGCTATTATCGGCTCCATTAACTACACCTCAGCATAATGACACGCACTGCCATGCCGGTGGTTTTATTCGACCCCTAATAACCCTTTTACATTACATTTTAGTTATTTAGCAGGCACTCTTATCTGGAGCCACTTACAGGTTCATTTCAGTCAGTGAACACAAATAGAAAGTACAGAAAGTTCTGAACAACAACATAATGCAGGTATCACAAAAGCATTGACATTCTCTGAAAGCTTTGTTATAGCAATCAAGCCAAAAAACACAACCAAAGCGTCTTGATTTGATTGGCCACTGTGGAAGTTAATAAGGACATTAGTTATGGATAAGGATGTCATCCCTGTGTGAATTCTGAGCGTATTATGTTGAATTTTTGTGGAACTCATAGAGCAACCCTTTATAAACTGTAGCTGGAATGGCTTTGCTAAAGGGAATAATGCCAAATGATTAATACAGAGGATGCGCATCCAGACATTTGTGTTTCTTCATCATGTAAGGCATAAGGTTATGTCCTTGGAGATAGCCCATCAGCTGAACATCATTACCCTATTGTAAGCTCTCTGAAATTAACCATACCATCATTTTTAGTCGAGCCACGTCTTTAACCTTGGCAATCCTCTGAAAACAGTTGTTCCGCTCTTTAGCAAGGCGTATGTAACTGCAACTATGTTTCTCTGCTTAATTTCCCCGTTCATTACTAAGTCGTTTCTGTCTCCTACTGGGATATTGGAGCTGGGAAATGAGAATTGTCTGATTGATATTTGGCAGTTGGTAGCTGAGGCAGTTGAGATGGGGATGAGCTGTTTTCTCTAGCTTCTCCTGTCCCCTGAGGAAGTCTGGAACTGAGCATAATGACACGTCTCATTCCTTTATAAATTAGTCTCAGTTAATCCAAGTAGGACTTTTTTCTTTGTATGAAAATCTTTCAATGTTTTAGCTGCATTTTGGTCAGAGTTGACCCTTCTCACACTTTCTGAAGAACTGTCTTGTTCTCAGTTTGTTTGAATGTGGAAGCATCTATCTAAATACTGCACATAAGGACAGTTGAACATTTGTTCTTCTGTATGCTTTTTATCAGTCACTTTACCAGTCTGTCCTGTTGATTTCTGTGATTTCAGTGGAGGCCTTTCTTGTTATGCCCCTCATTGGCATGATGGAATTTCTCTGTGTTGCTCAACAGCTAACAGTCATGCAAAAGGGCAGCAGTTTCCAGTAATATTTACAACAAACAAACTCTCTCTTCATTCCCTCCCCCCTTTCTACCTCCATCTCTCCGTCCTACCATGTGTTGCTATACAACAGCAGGGAATAGTCTGAGAAACCATTAATTCCAACAACTAACTAACTGTAAAATTAAACCTCCCAGTCTCTCTTTCCCTCCCTCCTTTCGACCCTCTCTCCCTCCCTCTCTCCCTACCTTCTCTGTGTTACAGTACAGTTTAGAGTACCATCAATTCCAAATAGAGACCTAACCTCTCTCTCTTTCTCGATCTCTTTCCCTTGCTCCTTTCCCTGCTCTCTCCTTCCTTCCTATCTGTTTTACAGTACAGTTTAGAGTGGGCCTACCATAATTTCCATAACCAATGCAGGACTAACTCTATCACGTCCCTCCCTACTTAACAGTACAGTTTAGAGTACCACCATTTCATAACAAATGGAGCCCTAACCTCTCTCTTTCTCCTTGTCTCCCTCCATAGTGTTGTTGCGGGAGGAGGTGGCCCAGCTCCAGGAGGAGGTGCACCTGCTGAGGCAGATGAAGGACATGTTGAATAAGGACCTGGAGGAGGGCCACGGAGGCTGCTCCGCCGACGTGCTCTCGGCCACCGAGCTCCGCGTGCAGCTGGCCCAGAAGGAGCAGGAGCTAGACCGCGCCAAGGAGGCACTGCAGGGTGAGTAAGCGGGCTGACGGGGGGCCAAACAGTGAAAAGTGGAACACAGAAGTGGAATAAACAAACACACCGAGACTGAGTGATCCAGGACCAGGGTTGCCTAGCCCTGTTGTAGACAACAGTGCAAAGGCCTAAACACACATCCCAATATAGAGTGCAGACAGTAATACATCTATTGATCATTTTATTAAAGAAATATCACTGTCTTATATTATATTCAGAGAAAAATAATTATCTAATTCGATATCAAAATAAGCACTTCACGGGTTGTCATGGGATGGGGTCTGCAACTGTTCGTCAGCAGCGGCCAATGCTCTTACACAGAAAGTAATACAATACAATACCAATGCCCTCCTGTAGCTCAGTTGGTAGAGCATGGCGCTTGCAACACCAGGGTTGTGGGTTCGTTTCCCACGGGGGGCCAGTATGAAAAATGTATGCACTCACTAACTGTAAGTCGCTCTGGATAAGAGAATATAATGGCATAGAATACAATATTACACTTGTGGCCTCTATGTTTAGCTCTGAATAGCAACACACTGGGCACAGACGTCAATTCAACGTCTATTCCACGTTGGTTCAACGTAATTTTGTTGAAATGACGTGGAAACAACATTGATTGAACTAGTGTGTGCCCAGTGCGTAGCCTCTGGACTTAAATATTTTATGAGTGATCTGCAATGAAAGCCAAAGTCAACAGACCCCTGCAGGCACTAAGAGCAATCGCAAGTAATGAAAGCTGAATTAAGAGTGGCTTCTGTTATCTTTCAGGGTCTAGAGAAGTTAAGCAAGACGGCTCTGCTCTATGATCAAGCTCCCATGCGTGGGAGAACAAAGGAAATTGCTTGTTGTCATCTCTTAATATCAGTTTGTTTTCATTGCTCGGGAATAGCTTTCAGCACTGATGGTCAAAGAAGTGAAGTGATGTGAGAGTACTTTGTCAGCTACCGCACTATAGGCTGGTGCAGGTACTAGGGTAATCAAGTGTGAGGCCAGAGTTGGATATGTCCTCCCTATCTTTTTTGGTTGATATCAAAGGGTAAAAGAGAAGCTAGCTAGCACTTTAGTTGCCATGACACCCGTAGTTGAGCTTGTACATTTTCTTTTGCGCTACTATGACACTGTGAGGCCCCACTGTGACTCGCTAATGTTAAAAACATGACTCAGAGGCTGATATTTCATTACCCCTGGTGATCTCAAGTATGACAAAGTAGACCACATTAAAGGTGGGGGTCCATCACTATAACAACTCGTGGCACCCTTGTTACCATCAAAGGATGGACATCATCTGAGGCAAGCACACACTGACCATGCTGTGTCAAGGTCCTACCACTGGAACTGAGGACTTAGCGTGAGCATCAATAGCGCTCACAGCCTGGTCCCAGATGCAGGAAATGGCATGTTATGTTGGAGCAGTCCCTAGCAGTGCCATTTTCAGTCACAGCCAAGCAGAACCTGGAAATATCTGTTATCCCCATTTTGGCTCATTTACTTGTTTGTGTTGTTGTGCTGTTTGTTTTCCATAAATGGGGGAATGCTTTCTCTCTCTGGTTCGGCATACTTACGAGCAGTAGCAGGAATACTTATAGTGTGTGGGTTTGTTTTGAAAGATGAGAGCTATATCCAGGAGAGCGAACCTATGTGGCCAAAGTAGCGCTGTCGTCATGTGTACTGAAACCGTGGAAACCCGAGAACACTGGGCGCCGTTAAAGGAACAGCAACCTTTTCACCTCAGTCTCTTGTTCACACAGGTCATTAGCAGTTAGCTAGCACTTCTGTTTTCCTTACTGTTACCTGAGTTAGCGAAGTAGCGTAGGCCCGCTAGAGGACTCGTTAGTTCCTCAAGCTGGGGGACCATTTGGTTTGAAGTACCTTCTGGTGAGAAACAGAAGTGTTCTGGAGAGTACCTTGTCAAATAGAATGATGCTCGACTGCTGCAAATTAAACTGAGGCAGAGTTGTTTCTGTTTGATTTAACCCAAATGAAATCCTCGCCTGGGGGAACGAGCCCGAAGTTTCGAGAGCATAAGCTCTTACAGGGACTTTGATTACCGCTCCTAAAGATTGATGTGATACAGGACAACTCTTAGGTTTTGTGTTGCTCTGTCAGGATGAAAAAGAAGGAAGCTGGAGGGGTGCAGATGAGTGACAGAGATGTGGATGGCACCTTGTTTCTTCTGCTGTTGCATGCCACTAGAGAGGACAGCAGAGAATTGCAGTATATTGTTCTGTTGGGTTTTCAGTTTTGCATACACAACTATCCAGGGTGTTGTTCCTACCTTAGCTCTCAGTGAGTTAGTTCCCTATGTATATGACGTTTTGTATATGAAGTTTTGTATCTGAGTAAATTAATTCAAAAGTGGAACAAGGGCACCTTCAATCCACCCACCCTCCTTTTCTCAATCCCAGATACACTAAGTACTTATCAACGCTCTCCCTCCCTCCTTCCCTCTCTCTCTTTCCCTCTCATTGTGTATGGCTCTAACACAGCCCCATCTCCGTGTGAAGCCCTCTGCTCAGCCCACTCCATGCCGGTCTTTGGGCTTTGATAACTGTAATTGTTTTGGTGGGTAATTGCCACCCGCTCATAATTGTAGGTTTGTTGTGATGCCTGTGAATGCTCAAGCTAGCAGGAGTGGGCAGGAGAAGGACAGGGTAAGAAACATACCCAAGTTAGTTAGGTGCAAGGCATGGAGTGGATAGAGCTATATACAGACAATTACAGCTGAAGGAAACAAGTAAAGGAGGCATCTTCGACATAGCCTAACTTCGCAAAAATAAGGGCCTTTTAGATCTATAGAACTGAAATGCCCAGTCCAGCTACTCTGTTATCATTTCAAGGTGTTTACCAGTTTATCTGAGTCCCTTTCGGGTTGGACAATTTCCATGCAAACAAGTTGGATGTTTAATTTGCATCAATTATTTAAAGCGTAGTGTGTCCACGCTGCCAGTTTTTAATTAGCCATTTCCACAATGGTCAATGACTATCTCTCACGGATTCCCAGTCAATGCAGTCAGAAATGAAAGCCTCAGACGGCAATGTATCATCAAAGCACAATCTGCCGAGTGCATTTAGTGCTGTTTCACACTACGACATGCTCTGAAAGCTGCACAGCACCACACAGACATTTACGTCATTTAGCAGACGCTCTTATCCACAGCGGCTTACAGTTAGTGAATACATATATATATATATATTTTCATACTGGCCCCCCGTGGGAATCAAACCCACAACCCTGGCGTTGCAAACGCCATGCTCTATCAACTGAGCTACATCCCTGCCGGCCATTCCCTCCCCTACCCTGGGCCAATTGTGCACCGCCCATGAGTCTCCCGGTCGCAGCCGGCTGCGACAGAGCCTGGATTCGAACCAGGATCTCTAGTGGCACAGCTAGCACTGCGATGCAGTGCCTTAGACCACTGCGCCACTCAGGAGACACAGCTACCCACAAGAGTCGTCACACTCTCATTGGACCACTTAACCTGATCACATTCAATTAATTACAGTTTTAGAGGTTTTAACAAATGAAGGCTCCTTTCAAAATGACTCCAATTGAATTTGAAAAGTGGAAAACATAAATGCAGTCAGGCTAATGTGGTCCAAACTTCCAAGGTTTTATTTATTTATTTATTTATTTTTTTGCTGGCAGCTGTTTAGTCTAAGAGATATTCGAAGGGTTTTTGCTGCTTCGTAGTTCAATCTTCACAGTCAATTTGTCTCCAGGGAGTTGTAGTTTAGGTTCACAGTGGCACCTAGTGGTTGCCTATGGTACCTTTGTCCACCAATCCCCAGTCAAGAGAACAACCAATCAGCCGACCAAAATCCATTGAGAAACTCTACAGTGATTGTCCTCTTTAATGAACTCTTAGAGGTTTCATTAATTGCACCTCAGTATAATGAATTGTGATTGGTGGCTGTACTCAACAATCAGCTTGAGCCCCTCTCCTCATTATCAGGCCTCATATTCGCTGCATGGAAAGACAGACCTTACACTAGAGTAATGAGACAGACATAGAGAGGTCTGAAAAGCTAGAATCTGTGAATGGTGGTGTCCATAGCTGCTGCTAATTGTCTTAAAAAGCATGGACTTGTTTCAATGAAAAACCACCAGTGCCACATTTGGTCTTAGCTGCTGAATAGATACAGATAACAAAGTAACTGTGTCAGAAGAGAGAGGATTAAATTCAATAGAATCTCCACTACGGTCGAAAAATGGCGGGTGCATTCAAATGAAGAGCAACACTGCAGTACTAAGTTGTATGTGGTGACTGAATCTGATAATCAAAGTTGGGTGGGTTTTGCAAATTCAGCCCAAGCTAACAAGTCTCTGTCTGTCTGCTCAATTTAATTTGAATTATTTTAATATTTTATCTTTGTATCAAAGTCTCTGCTGCTTCTCTGCCCAGATTCCCACACTGACATGTATTTGCTACTGGTCTTCACACTCATTCATATCTGAGGCTCCCCGGACTAGCAGTTAATGAGGAATGGTTGATCCATTTTTTATGGTTTCTCCCCTGGCTCGCTCGTAAACAACAGGATCTCTGCAGCAGTGAGCGTCAAAGGTCAGCATGGGGAATTAGGTTTTACAGGGACCCCCCCATTGTAGTACAGTGTAGGGTAACATTTTACAATATGACCATATGACATTATATACAGGTAAATGCCTAAATAAAGGAAACACCTACATAAGGTGACTTAATAGGGCGTTGGGCCACCACAAGCCGCCAGAACATCTTCAGTGCGCCTTGGCATAGATTCTACAAGTGTCTGGAACTCTATTGGAGGGATGCGACACCATTCTTTCACGAGAAATTCCATAATTTAGTGTTTTGTTGATGGTGGTGGAAAACGCTGCAGAATCTCCCATAAGTGTTCAATTGGGTTGAGATCTGGTGACTGAGACAGCCATCGCATATAGTTTACATCGTTTTCATGCTCATCAAACCATTCAGTGACCACTCGTGTGCTGTGGATGGGGCCATTGTCATCCTGGAAGAGACCGCTCCCATCAGGATAGAAATTATGATCACTCAAAATGGCTGTGCATTTATGGTGTTCACCTTGCCCTCTAAGGGGACCTAAACCATGCCAGGAAAATGCACCCCATACCATAACAGAGCCAACAGAACCCTTCACCGTGGAAACAAGCACTCGGGACTGTAGGTTTCTTTTGCCGTGGGCCACACATGCACACACGTCATTTTGTTGAGAACTGGATGAAGGACAATTCATTTGGCCATATTTATTTTTTCCACTGCTCAGTAGACCACTGCCTGGGTTGTTTGCACCACTTTACTCTCAAACGTGCATTTGTAGGTTTAATAAGAGATTTTGCACTGCAACACGACCATAGTATCCCTCT
>NW_028166480.1:0-92837 GCF_964263955.1 Coregonus lavaretus | reverse complement strand
TCCCCCTCTCTCTAACTCTCTCTCTCTCTTCTCTCTCTCTTCCCTCTCTCTCTCTCCATCTCTCTCTCTTTCATCTCTCTCTCTCTCTACCTCTCTCTCTACTCTCTCTCTCTCTTCTCTATCTCTCTTCCCTCTCTCTCTCTCCCCATTCTCTCTCTCCATCTCTCTCTCTCTCTCTCTCTCTCTCTCTCTCTCTCTTCTCTCTCTCTCTTCTCTCTCTCTCTATCTCTCTCTCTCCATCTCTCATTCTCTAGCCAGGCAAATCACACAGAGGACAGATATAATGTCATCATCTGCATGAACAACTCAGCCAGGCGACAGTGTGTGTGTTTGTGTGTGTGTGTATGTGTGTATGGGCTGGTATTTTCCTCTCTGGCAGTTAGACGAGATGAACTCAGATCAGGGCTCTTGCACACAACACTAAGAGTGGGTCACATTCTGCAGCATGGCACTGCAACACACACATCCCTCGACTGAGCTCAGTGACCCACATCCCCTAGCTCTGCTGCTCTAGAAGAAGTCAGGACGATCTGAGAGATTGGAGCAGATCTCCCACTGGCAAGGAAAGAAGAAATATCTATCTAACTCTGGACTGGACTACTCCCCTCCCTCTCCTCTCCTCCTCTCCTCTCCTCTCCTTCCTGTATTGGAGTGGGCTCCAAGAAGAGAGAGAGAACAATAATTCCAGGTGGGCTGTTGAGAGAGAAGGAGGGAGAGAGTGAGCAAGGGGAAGAAGGAGAGGGATCTGATCTAGGCTGCATCTGATAGGGCACACTATGTTTACAGCCATTGTTATCAGCAGGACTACGGTCCCTGACACACACACACACACACACACACACACACACACTGAACTGTACTAGGTTCAACTCTGTGTATTCAAGCTCCAGAACACTGGGGATAAATGGAACGCCGGTTGCCATGGAATCGGCAGAAGAGGCGAAAGCCATTCCATCTCAATCAAAAGGAATGACCGTGGCTCTGGAATGCTGAACAGAGCCCAGCTAACCCAGTTAGCATCATGCTAATCTAATCCACTAGAAACAGGCTAAGAGAGCAGAAGCACAGCAGGGCAGGGGAGGTTCAAATACAAACAGAGGCTATGACTGAGACTGTATGTCAAGGAGTGTTGTATACAACCTCCACAGTTATCTAAAGACACACACACACCAATGGAGCCTGAACCAAACACATACAATGGAACGTGTTCATTAACACACAGAAACACACGATGTCTGACACAGGATCCCCTATTGATCTCTTATAGGTTTAGAAGTCACTTAACCTCGATGAAGACAATTACTTTCACAGTTTACACTATAACGACAATGTAACAATACAAGACAGAGTGCATCTGTGCGTGCGTGCGTGTGCCAGATGTTGACATTTGTTTTTCACCTTCCGCATTGGGCAGACAGAGATTTATATCTCCAATAAACTACTAACGTCAGGTAGGCTAACACATACGGGAACCAATACAGTTAAGAGGCTCAAACTCACGATAGACAGACAGGCTACTATTGAACGGTCCCACAGGAATAAACTTCGCTTCCTCTATTTCCCTAATAACCAATCTTCAGTCCACTCTCCTCCCCAAGACCCCAAGGCCACGTTCTGTAGCCAAATATAGATCGAACGGTAACATTTTATTTGGATAGTCCCATATAGATGCTCTACAGATGGTCATACTGTCAACAAACTCTCTGTTGATAAGCAACTGCTTGCTAAGGTTAGGGGTTAGGTTAAGAATTAGGGTTAGGGGAAGGGTTAAGTTTAAGGTTAGGGTTAGGACTGGGGTTAGTGGATAGTTAGTTGAAATGTTGTTGACAGTTATTGAACATTTACTGAACATCTACAAACAATCTACTTGGGACTATCCAAATAAAGTGTTACCGATAGAACTGCCATGAATAGAGCTGAGGTTATTATGACTCCCTGCTAAAATAAAGGTTAAATAAATTCTAGGCCTAGATGTTCCATATTCTACATGTTCCATATTCTACATGTTCCGTATTCTACATGTTCCATATTCTGCATGTTCCATATTCTACATGTTCCATTTTCTACATGTTCCATATTCTACACGCATTTTTGTTCTACATACATAGGGTATTTCTATCTGAACGTTCCAATAAGTTGCGTCTTGCTGCGCACCGCAGAGACATTACAATTCTATCAAATGCGCGTGTCAGCCGGCCTGTAGGTTGACAAAGGGAATCCCCAGGTGCAACTGCCAGGGGATTGTGTAGGCTATATAAAAACCATTAGGCTAGAGTGGGATAGCCTACAATCATATCATAGCCTACTATAATGTGGCGCATTAAACACATTTAACTAGCAGATAGGCCTGTTGATCTTAGAGTGTATGCCTATATTATATTCCAGTATTATAATAGGCCGCTAGATAAATAATAGATGAAGGCAGTGACGCCATCCTCCTACGCCCATACCGCTGTAAGCGAACCGTGCACCTTTGAATCAAGGCCTTCTCTTATCCATCCATTCTGATTTCTGAACCTATAGAATCACCCCATAAAATAAAATAAAAATACGATGAATGAACAGATACGCTGTAACATATGGCATTCAATGCCTTCCCCTGTGAGATTGAAATGGCCAGAGAAGCAGTAGCTAATAGCCTGTGATGAAGAGGATAGACGCAGGGGTGTGAGCGTTAGAGATGCTTTGTGTGTGAGTAGCCTATCACATCTAGCGGTAGAATATAATCAGACACATCATCGCCTTGACAACATAAACCTTTTTCGAATAAAACATTATATTACATTATTATTAACAGCAAATATCCGTGATTCTGTCCAATAGACGCCCTGGGAAAAATACGCACCTCTGTGGCCCGGCCAACTCAATAACGGGAGAAACGTCAACCGGTAAATCGCCCATGATAAATAAAGCCCATCTTACCTGCGGATCCGTATGACTTCGCCAGTAGCCACCGGACGCTGGCGCACACCTTGGCTCGGTTGAAGTCGTACTGATCCAACGGTTTAATCTCCGGTACCGTGAATGTCTTCCTCATCTCACCCGCATCCTCCATAGCCCCGCAAGTCCACCCAGCCGCTCCGGGGAAGGAAGGATGGAGAGCGGAGGAGAGGAAGGGAGGGAGGGAGGAGGAGTGCAAGCGATCTACAAAGAGGGGTGTTACCGCAGCAGCAGCGGCAGGCGAAATAAATAAAAAAATACAAAAACAGCGATTTAAATCCTCATTTTTGTTGTGTTGTTGCGCAGAACTAACGGTGACTGCTGTGCTGAGACCGTCTATGTCACCACGGCCTGATAATTAATGTTTTGGTCCTTATCGCCGCAGCTCCGTTATTCTGTGAAAGATGCGCGGTCACTTGCGACCTGAGGATGTCGGGTTGTCGTGGTATATTGATCCACGGAGAAACCCGCTTTTCAGGACATTATTTCCAGTCTTTCTGCTCTGCGAAGCTGTTCCATCACAGTAGCCCCCATGCAGTAGGCTGCTGCACGCGCATCCAGATGTAGGAGAGCCGCCACGCATTCATTGACCTAGTTTTCAGGTGCGGCTGTAGCCTACCGGTCCAGCGACCAATCGCACACGAGAACGAGACGCAGTAACAGAGAAGGGGCGGGTTCTTAGGATATCCCTGACTAGCCCAGCCTAGGCATAGCCCGTTTCTACTTCTTCTTTTTCAAAGGTCTGTTCTGTTAATAAACGTAATGGATTGGTCTATTGTTGACCTATTCCAATAGGCTTTAGACAAATACGAGAACTAGGCTATTATCGGTTAATGTCCTACAAAAATAATCAGGTGACTTTGACGTTAACTTAAAAATTCGCAAACAGCGCTCAACAAGGAAGTAAAAACGAAAGACCGTCAAAAGAACACCAGACGAAGAAAAATTCTCAGGTGAATATTTTTATTTTTCCATCTTTAGGTAGGAGGACAGACTTAGACTACTTATGCCATAATGTATACAGTGTATCTCTTCTCTAGGCAGGTTTATATTGACCCAGGTTTATTCGACAAAAGCAATGTAGCAAAAAAATATAATTGCGTCATGTGTAATGGAAACGGCAAATATAGGAGACGTTTTGAAAAGATCGACAACATTTTTATCCGTTCGACAGGTGTGGATTTTCCTTTTGTCGAACTTTCTTTACTGTGACAAATTATAATGGAAACGATGTTTCTTGAATAAATGATAATTACCGAATAGGCTACTTTTGAAGGTACGCGGGGCACGTGATGTCATCGCGTAACTGTAAGCGCCACTCCACATTTAATTCTAAAAGCCTACTGCTTGCAAAATCATTTTTTTCCAACTATAAAAATAATATTTATTTGCAGGACGAGGATTGTCTCGACTTTAAAGAATGCCTGAATTGCTTCGCCTTGCTTTTCTGGTTGGCTGGCAAGTTTCACCATCCAATTATTCCAGATCTAAAGGAGTGGAAGTTTCACCATGGCACAGCCGTGGCGATACGTTGGCACATGAGAATTATTAGAATATGGCAAATATTAGTCAGTTATTGCATTCTATCCATGCTGGCTTTCGCAGGCTACCTGAGACATTAAACAGATAAGTGGGAGGGCATACAGGCTATCGCCAATTCATTAAGGTGTGATATCATTATGTACAGCTGTTTTTATTGAGACAAGATAGTTAATTGCCCTAGCAGGCAATTGTCGCATCTATTTTCTATGCGAACTTTCTAAATGTTGACAAAAAATAAGCTACGTTTCCATCAAATTGGCAACAGATTTTTAATGTAAATATTGTAAAATCTGCATAAAAACAATATGCGCATTTTCCCACCAGAGATGTGTTTCCATCAAATTGACTTGTTGTGGATAAAGGCTGTGTGTGATGACATAGTTGTTATGGATAAAGGCTGTGTGTGATGACATAGTGCACATAACAATGCCTTTTGCGGTTAAATTCTCATGTAATAATACAAAATATAGAAAACTTAAATTGGTTTCCATCGCATTTTGAACTCTACTGATTGTTTTCTCACAAAAATGCTTTGCATAAAGCGGATGTGCCCTCTGGTATTGGCACCTGCGCTCTATCCAACAGCTCGCAGATACAGTGCGGGTATAGCTACATGATGAGATTATTATAGACAAAAGAGCAAGATTATTTGTATTTGTCAAAAAGCAGCCAAGCATCGATGATCATGTCACCAGAATAAGACCCTTGATATTTATTGGAAAGGAGCATCAAGCTCATCACCTTGCCGTTTCACACCCCAGTAAATGTGTTTTTACTTTAGATATTGGAAGTTCGCTTGTCAATAGCTCTCCGACCGAGGGTCCTAGGATGATGAGAGTGATATATCTAGATTCTTCAACGATGATGAGAGTGATATATCTAGATTCTAGAATCAGATGATGAGAGGGATATATCTAGATTCTAGAATCAGATGATGAGAGTGATATATCTAGATTCTAGAATCAGATGATGAGAGTGATATATCTAGATTCTAGAATCAGATGATGAGAGTGATATATCTAGATTCTAGAATCAGATAATGAGAGTGATATATCTAGATTCTAGAATCAGATGATGAGAGTGATATATCTAGATTCTAGAATCAGATGATGAGAGTGATATACAGTGGGGAAAAAAAGTATTTAGTCAGCCACCAATTGTGCAAGTTCTCCCACTTAAAAAGATGAGAGAGGCCTGTAATTTTCATCAAAGGTACACGTCAACTATGACAGACAAATTGAGAATTTCTTTCTCCAGAAAATCACATTGTAGGATTTTTAATGAATTTATTTGCAAATTATGGTGGAAAATAAGTATTTGATCACCTACAAACAAGCAAGATTTCTGGCTCTCACAGACCTGTAACTTCTTCTTTAAGAGGCTCCTCTGTCCTCCACTCGTTACCTGTATTAATGTCACCTGTTTGAACTTGTTATCAGTATAAAAGACACCTGTCCACAACCTCAAACAGTCACACTCCAAACTCCACTATGGCCAAGACCAAAGAGCTGTCAAAGGACACCAGAAACAAAATTGTAGACCTGCACCAGGCTGGGAAGACTGAATCTGCAATAGGTAAGCAGCTTGGTTTGAAGAAATCAACTGTGGGAGCAAATATTAGGAAATGGAAGACATACACGACCACTGATAATCTCCCTCGATCTGGGGCTCCACGCAAGATCTCACCCCGTGGGGTCAAAATGATCACAAGAACGGTGAGCAAAAATCCCAGAACCACACGGGGGGACCTAGTGAATGACCTGCAGAGAGCTGGGACCAAAGTAACAAAGCCTACCATCAGTAACACACTACGCCGCCAGGGACTCAAATCCTGCAGTGACAGACGTGTCCCCCTGCTTAAGCCAGTACATGTCCAGGCCCGTCTGAAGTTTGCTAGAGTGCATTTGGATGATCCAGAAGAGGATAGGGAGAATGTCATATGGTCAGATGAAACCAAAATATAACTTTTTGGTAAAAACTCAACTCGTCGTGTTTGGAGGACAAAGAATGCTGAGTTGCATCCAAAGAACACCATACCTACTGTGAAGCATGGGGGTGGAAACATCATGCTTTGGGGGTGTTTTTCTGCAAAGGGACCAGGACGACTGATCCGTTTAAAGGAAAGAATGAATGGGGCCATGTATCGTGAGATTTTGAGTGAAAACCTCCTTCCATCAGCAAGGGCATTGAAGATGAAACGTGGCTGGGTCTTTCAGCATGACAATGATCCCAAACACACCGCCCGGGCAACGAAGGAGTGGCTTCGTAAGAAGCATTTCAAGGTCCTGGAGTGGCCTAGCCAGTCTCCAGATCTCAACCCCATAGAAAATCTTTGGAGGGAGTTGAAAGTCTGTGTTTGCCAGCGACAGCCCCAAAACATCACTGCTCTAGAGGAGATCTGCATGGAGGAATGGGCCAAAATACCAGCAACAGTGTGTGAAAACCTTGTGAAGACTTACAGAAAACGTTTGACCTGTGTCATTGCCAACAAAGGGTATATAACAAATTATTGAGAAACTTTTGTTATTTACCAAATACTTATTTTCCACCATTATTTGCAAATAAATTCATAAAAAATCCTACAATGTGATTTTCTGTATATTTTTTTCTCATTTTGTCTGTCATAGTTGACGTGTACCTATGATGAAAATTACAGGCCTCTCTCATCTTTTTAAGTGGGAGAACTTGCACAATTGGTGGCTGACTAAATACTTTTTTTCCCCCATTGTATCTAGATTCTAGAATCAGATGATGATATAGAGCAAGGTACACCCATAGTTTTTTCCTATAGTCGAACTCTTCCCTTAACAGAGCTGAAAAGGAAGCATTGTGCTGTTATCTGGTGCTCAGGTTGTTTAGGGATCATCTTAAAAGTGCAATACCGGTGATTGCATGTAAGCAAAAAAATATATGTTTTTGCATTCCCATTCAGGAGGGTTAGCCCTATATGAAGATTACACACACTACATCAACCAGCTCTCACAGTCTCACGTCAAAATTAAACGTTCATCCATGTTTCTCAAACGTCAAATTTCAAAGTGTTTAACGTTAAGTTTAGGCATTAACTCAACATTTGTAATGTTAGGGTTAAGTTTAGGCATTAAACCCGAAATCTTAAGGTTAGGCATTAACTCCGAATGGTTAAGGTAAGGGTTAATGTTTGGGATAGGCTTAAAACAGAAATATCAAACATAACTTTCTATCGCTGGATTCAAACTTACAACCTTTGCAACCTTTGGAATCAGAGGCAGACCCTTACGCCCATCCACCATCCCCATCCACAACGCCCTAGCAAATCCCAAACCTACTGGAAGGTAACAGCGCTCACTGTTGCCCTTAGTGGACGTCCTCAGACATGGATGGACGTCGAATACTGACTTGTATCACGGGTGACCTGGCTGCACTGCATAGGGCCTCCAGTCGCTGTAGGGAACAACATTTATATTAGTCACCTCTAACTACTAAGGGTGCTATATTTGACCCATTTACAAGGATACTTTTCAAAAGCTTCCTATCCAGGTGAAATGGAGATGTGAAACCACATCATGTGAAGTCACTGAACCCCCTCATCCAGTTCACCACTTCCCTGATTTTACATTAATATTTCCTGTGATAGGTCTGACTTTCAATACCTTTCATACCCATATGAGCTAAAGATGTACAGACCAAGGCGTCCTTCACCTCTCTTATTCCTTCCCCTTTGGTTCTTTACAAATATTTTTCCTAGTACAACTTTGGATATTAATTCACGTACATATCTAATATATCAATAGCATCCACATGACATATACATCTAAAACCACTTGAGATCTTTGACCTACCTTGTCCATAGTACACCCATTAGAATTGCTATCTTATATTGCATTGATTATATACAAATATTTCCTGTGTTAGGTCTAAATTTCAATAGCTCACTGTCCATATGCGCTACAGATCTACAGACAAGTGCGGTGGGTTCCTTGACCTCTCTTATCAAAGGTTCACCTTTTATTTTTTCATAATTCCTCACCTTTGATTTTCCAGAAGTACACTGTACTCTACATTGAGCCATTTAATTAAATGATTTATGAGACTGGAGAACACATTGGGAGGAATCTTAGACCTTTCCTCCATACAGAATCTTTCAAGATCCTTGATATCCTTCGTCTGCGACTATGGACTGCCCTCTTCAATTCAAACCACAGGTTTTTAATGGGGTTCAAGTCCGGAGACTGAGATGGCCATTGAAAGGCATCAAAATGTGAAAAAAGGTTAAAGTGGGTGTAGTCTTTCTATAGGCACCATATATGGACTCCGTCTGTGTGAAATAAAAGGGGTTGACGTGATTTCTGAATGCCCATCCTTTCCTCTGTCCCCCATACATACAACAGCTGTAAGGTCCCTCAGTCAAGTATTGAATTTCAAGCACAGATTCAACTACAAAGACCAGGGAGCTTTTCGAAAGCCTCATATAGAAGGGTAGTGATTGGTAGATGGGTAACAATACAAATTCAGACATTGAATATATCTTTAAGCATGGTCAAGTTAATAATTATCCTGTGTATGATGTATTAAACCACCCAGACACATCAAATGCACAGTCGTCATTCTGAACTGAGCTGCAGGACGGGAAGCAAACTGCTCAGGGATGTCACCATGAGAGGCCATTGGTGATTTTGGGAATGAATCAACAACAATGTAGTGACTCCACAATAATGACCAAAATGACAGAGTGAAAAGAAGAATACAAATACACAGAATACAAATATTCCAAAACATGCATCTTGTATGCAACAAGGCACTAAAGTAATACTGAAGAAAAAAATACACAACAAAGGAATACACCTTTGGGCGTAAATGCAAAGCCTTATGTTTGGGGCAAATCCAACACAACACTGAGTAACTGCCTCCTTATTGTCAAGCATGGTGGTGGCTGCATCATGGAATGGGTATGCTTGACATTGGCAAAGACTGGGGAGTTGGTCAGAATTAAAATAAATATTGTGGAGCTAATCACAGGCAACATCCTAGAGGAAAACCTGGTTCAGTCTGCTTTACACCAGACACTGGGAGAGGAATTCACCTTTCAGCAGGACAATAACCTACAATACAAAGCCAAATCTACACTGGAGTTGCTTACCAAGAAGACAGTCCTGAGTTTTGTTCTTAAATCTGCTTGAAAATCTATGGCAAAATTAGAAAAGTGCTGTCTAGCCATTGGGGTAAGGGGGGGTAGAAGGATTACTTTATCCTATCCCAGGTATTCCTTAAAGAGGTGGGGTTTCAAATGTCTCCGGAAGGTGGTGAGTGACTCCGCTGTCCTGGCGTCGTGAGGGAGCTTGTTCCACCATTGGGGTGCCAGAGCAGCGAACAGTTTTGACTGGGCTGAGCGGGAACTATGCTTCCGCAGAGGAAGGGGAGCCAGCAGGCCAGAGGTGGATGAACGCAATGCCCTCGTTTGGGTGTAGGGACTGGGTGTAGGGACTGAAATGCTCACTTACGTTTGGATGTAGGGACTGAAATGCTCACTTACGAGCCCTTTCCCAACAAAATAATACACTTTGATAATGTGGATTGGAAGCTATTAAAAATGATAATTATGACCGGAAATATTAATTTATAATCAGGAAGCTTTAAAATGGGAATTCAAATCAATCAAATCAAACGTTATTTGTCACATGAGCCGAAATACAATAGGTGTTGACTTTACGGTGAAATGCTCACTTACGAGCCCTTTCCCAACAATGCAGAGTTAAAAAGTAAGACAATTAGCAAAAAATAAAATAAAAAAATAGTAACACAATAAAATAACAATAACGAGGCTGTATACCGGTACCGAGTCAATGCACACAGGTACGAGGTAGTTGAGGTGATTGAGGTAATATCTACATGTAGGTAGGGGTAAAAGTGACTAGGCAATCAGGATAGATAATAGACAGAGTAGCAGCAGTGTGTGTGATGTGTGTGACAGATTGTGAAAGTGTGTCTGTGTGAGTGTGTGTGTTGTGTCAATATGCATGTGTCTGTGTGTTTTGTGTGTGTGAGCATATACAGTGGGGAAAAAAAGTATTTAGTCAGCCACCAATTGTGCAAGTTCTCCCACTTAAAAATATGAGAGAGGCCTGTAATTTTCATCATAGGTACACGTCAACTATGACAGAGAAAATGAGGAAAAAAAATCCAGAAAATCACATTGTAGGATTTTTAATGAATTTATTTGCAAATTATGGTGGAAAATAAGTATTTGGTCAATAACAAAAGTTTCTCAATACTTTGTTATATACCCTTTGTTGGCAATGACACAGGTCAAATGTTTTCTGTAAGTCTTCACAAGGTTTTCACACACTGTTGCTGGTATTTTGGCCCATTCCTCCATGCAGATCTCCTCTAGAGCAGTGATGTTTTGGGGCTGTCGCTGGGCAACACAGACTTTCAACTCCCTCCAAAGATTTTCTATGGGGTTGAGATCTGGAGACTGGCTAGGCCACTCCAGGACCTTGAAATGCTTCTTACGAAGCCACTCCTTCGTTGCCCGGGCGGTGTGTTTGGGATCATTGTCATGCTGAAAGACCCAGCCACGTTTCATCTTCAATGCCCTTGCTGATGGAAGGAGGGTTTCACTCAAAATCTCACGATACATGGCCCCATTCATTCTTTCCTTTACACGGATCAGTCGTCCTGGTCCCTTTGCAGAAAAACAGCCCCAAAGCATGATGTTTCCAACCCCATGCTTCACAGTAGGTATGGTGTTCTTTGGATGCACTCAGCATTCTTTGTCCTCCAAACATGACGAGTTGAGTTTTTACCAAAAAGTTATATTTTGGTTTCATCTGACCATATGACATTCTCCCAATCCTCTTCTGGATCATCCAAATGCACTTCAGACGGGCCTGGACATGTACTGGCTTAAGCAGGGGGACACGTCTCGCACTGCCGGATTTGAGTCACTGGCGGCGTAGTGTGTTACTGATGGTTGGCTTTGTTACTTTGGTCCCAGCTCTCTGCAGGTCATTCACTAGGTCTCCCCGTGTGGTTCTGGGATTTTTGCTCACCGTTCTTGTGATCATTTTGACCCCACGGGGTGAGATCTTGCGTGGAGCCCCAGATCGAGGGAGATTATCAGTGGTCTTGTATGTCTTCCATTTCCTAATAATTGCTCCCACAGTTGATTTCTTCAAACCAAGCTGCTTACCTATTGCAGATTCAGTCTTCCCAGCCTGGTGCAGGTCTACAATTTTGTTTTTGGTGTCCTTTGACAGCTCTTTGGTCTTGGCCATTGTGAAGTTTGGAGTGTGACTGTTTGAGGTTGTGGACAGGTGTCTTTTATACTGATAACAAGTTCAAACAGGTGCCATTAATACAGGTAACGAGTGGAGGACAGAGGAGCCTCTTAAAGAAGAAGTTACAGGTCTGTGAGAGCCAGAAATCTTGCTTGTTTGTAGGTGACCAAATACTTATTTTCCACCATAATTTGCAAATAAATTCATTAAAAATCCTACAATGTGATTTTCAGGAATTTTTTTCCTCATTTTGTCTGTCATAGTTGACGTGTACCTATGATGAAAATTACAGGCCTCTCTCATCTTTTTAAGTGGGAGAACTTGCACAATTGGTGGCTGACTAAATACTTTTTTTCCCCACTGTATAGTGTGTGTGTGTGTGTGTGTGTGTGTGTGTGTGTTGGAGTGTCAGTGTGGCATGTGTGAGTGTGTGGGTAGAGTCCAGTGAGTGTGCAAAGAGCTGGAGCAAGAGAGTCAATGCAAATAGTCAGGGTAGTCATTTTATTAACTGTTCAGCAGTCTTATGGCTTGGGGGCAGAAGCTGTTCGGGAGCCTTTTGCAAGGGCAAAAACCAAAACTTGCACCTCTTGGGGTCCCCAGGACCGAGTCTGGAATACCCGGATGATAAAAGCTAGCCTGTACTGCAGGTCCCTGTGTGTTATGATAAAGGATAGCCTGTACTGCAGGTCCCTGTGTGTTATGATAAAGGCTAGCTTGTACTGCAGGTCCCTGTGTGTTATGATAAAGGATAGCCTGTACTGCAGGTCCCTGTGTGTTATGATAAAGGCTAGCCTGTACTGCAGGTCCCTGTGTGTTATGATAAAGGAGAGCCTGTACTGCAGGTCCCTGTGTGTTATGATAAAGGCTAGCCTGTACTGCAGGTCCCTGTGTGTTATGATAAAGGCTAGCCTGTACTGCAGGTCCCTGTGTGTTATGATAAAGGATAGCCTGTACTGCAGGTCCCTGTGTGTTATGATAAAGGATAGTCTGTACTGCAGGTCCCTGTGTGTTATGATAAAGGCTAGCCTGTACTGCAGGTCCCTGTGTGTTATGATAAAGGATAGCCTGTACTGCAGGTCCCTGTGTGTTATGATAAAGGATAGCCTGTACTGCAGGTCAATGTGTGTTATGATAAAGGATAGCCTGTACTGCAGGTCAATGTGTGTTATGATAAAGGCTAGCCTGTACTGCAAGTCCCTGTGTGTTATGATAAAGGATAGCCTGTACTGCAGGTCCCTGTGTGTTATGATAAAGGATAGCCTGTACTGCAGGTCAATGTGTGTTATGATAAAGGATAGCCTGTACTGCAGGTCAATGTGTGTTATGATAAAGGCTAGCCTGTACTGCAGGTCAATGTGTGTTATGATAAAGGCTAGCCTGTACTGCAGGTCAATGTGTGTTATGATAAAGGCTAGCCTGTACTGCAGGTCCCTGTGTGTTATGATAAAGGATAGCCTGTACTGCAGGTCCCTGTGTGTTAGGATAAAGGCTAGCCTGTACTGCAGGTCCCTGTGTGTTATGATAAAGGCTAGCCTGTACTGCAGGTCAATGTGTGTTATGATAAAGGCTAGCCTGTACTGCAGGTCCCTGTGTGTTATGATAAAGGCTAGCCTGTACTGCAGGTCCCTGTGTGTTATGATAAAGGCTAGCCTGTACTGCAGGTCCCTGTGTGTTAGGATAAAGGCTAGCCTGTACTGCAGGTCCCTGTGTGTTAGGATAAAGCCACTAGCCACTGTCTGTAAGATTTCCAGTCATTTAAACTAATGAAAAATAGGAAATAAATAAATGAATATTTACAATTATCTTACCTTGCCATAACCAATGAACTAAGGACCTATTAGCATACTCAAATGTTTCTGTTTTTGTTGTCAGACTTGCTCCTAATATTGTCTCTCTGTCTCTCTCAGGGGGAGGAGACTGACTGTCTGATATCATGGATCAGACTCCTCAGTCCCTCGTTCGAGCCCAGGACTCTGGTCCTTCGCCCTCCATTATGTCTCAACCTGCTCCTCCACCGTCCTCCATCGTGGCTCAACCTGCTCATCCACAGTCCTCCATTACGGCTCATGGTGGTTCTGTTGTCGCTGCACCCCAGCTTGTTGGCTGCAATGTTACAGGTTCAGTTTATCAAAACATCAGTGTTACTATGCCTTCACATGGTGCTGGTAAGACAATTATTTATTGTTCTTTTTGTTATAATAGAAAATAATACCAAAACAAAAACAAAACAAATTATTACAGAAATGTTGATTTATTTGCATAATGACCTTAACAAATGAAGGTAATAAAATGTATAATATATATATTTTTTAGATGAAGATATGCAAAATGTACTTGACAAAAACAAGTCCAACATGAGGAAGAAGTTTGGGAGCATCTTTGAGGGGCTTGGAAAACGCGGAAACCCAACACAGCTTGACAAGATTTACACAGAGCTCTACATCACAGCTGGGGAGAGTGAAGGGGTTAACAGAGAACAAGAGGTTTGGAAGATACAGAATATGTCTCAGACTAAAATATATCAAGACGATGCAATCAACTGCAATGATATCTTCAAACCCTTACCTGGAGAAGAGGTATTCATTAGAACTGTGCTGACGAAGGGCATCGCTGGCATCGGAAAAACAGTCTCAGTGCAGAAGTTCATCCTTGACTGGGCAGAAGGACAAGCCAATCAGGATGTAGATTTCATCTTCACCCTTCCATTCAGGGATTTGAATCTAAACAAAGACGACCAGTACAGTCTGTTGGAGCTCCTGAGTGACTTCCACCCTGAACTTTCAGATATAGAATACACAAAGAAGGTGGTCGCCTGCAAAGTCCTGTTCATCTTGGATGGTCTGGATGAAAGCCAACTTCCACTGGATTTCCATAACAACAAGAGGTTGTCTAATGTAACCAAGACAACATCAGTGGACGTGCTGCTGACAAACCTCATCAAGGGGAATCTGCTTCCTTCTGCTCTCCTCTGGATAACCTCCCGACCAGCAGCAGTTGACAAGATACCCTCCGACTGTTTTGACCGTGTAACAGAAGTTCGGGGATTCAACGACCCACAGAAAGAAGAATACTTCAAGAAGAGATTCAGTGATGATGAAAACCTGTCCAGCAAAATCATCTCACACATAAAGACATCGAGGAGTCTCTTCATCATGTGCCACATTCCGGTCTTCTGTTGGATTACTGCCATGGTTCTTGGGAACATGTTGAGAGGATCCTGTTCTGAAGAAATCCCTAAAACTCTGACTGAGATGTACATTCGTTTCCTTCTCACTCTGACAAACCTGGAGAACAAGAAGCATGGGAAAAATGAACCAGACCTTCGGAAACTGTCAGAGTCTGACGTACAGATCATTCTGAAGCTTGGAAAACTAGCCTCCCATAACCTGTTAAAGAGCAATCTGGTGTTTTCTGAAGAAGATTTGAGAGAGTGTGACATTGATGTCAACGAAGCCTTTTTGGGCTCAGGGATGTGCACAGAGATCTTCAGAGAGGAGGACCCAATGTTTAGAGTGAAGTTGTATAGCTTTGTGCATCTCAGCATTCAGGAGTTCTTCGCAGCACTCTATGTTTCCCATTGTCATGCCAATGGTTTGCCATGGATTTCACCATGGGTTTCACTATATTTCGGAAAGCTGGATACATTGCATGACTTACACAGGTGTGCAGTGGATAAAGCGTTCCACAACAAGAACGGCCACCTGGACCTCTTCCTCCGCTTCCTTCTGGGCATCTCACTGGAGTCCAATCAGATCCTCTTGAAATGCCTACAGCTCCAGACAGAGGGAGACAAAGAGAGTATCCAGAATACCATCCAATACATCAAGGTCAAGTTATCGACTGAATGGTTTGTTTCCTCAGAGAGGTGTATCAATCTCCTCTACTGTTTGATTGAGCTGAAGGACAACTCCCTGCTGAATGAAATTCTAAAGTTCCTGACCTCCCAAAGTCTCTCCAAGATTGAGCTGACACCTTCTCAGTGCTCGGCGCTGGCGTACATGCTGTTGATGTCAGAGGAGGTGCTGGATGAATTTGACACGAGAAAATACAACACGTCAAGTCAGGGCCGTAGCAGACTCCTCCCAATAGTTAGATACTGCAGGAAGGCTATGTAAGTTCAGATGATAGTGAATTTACATTTACGTCATTTAGCAGACGCTCTTATCCAGAGCGACTTACAGGAGCAATTAGGGTTAAGTGCCTTGCTTAAGGGTACAGATAGATTTTTCACCTAGTCGGCTCGGGGAATAGAACCAGCGACCTTTCGGTTACTGGCACAACGCTCTTACCCACTAAGCTACCTGCCTCCATTTACTTTCCTAAGATTGGTAAATTCCCGTAGTCACTTACGACTATTAGTATAGTTTACACTTTTTTTTAATGTCCTTTATAAGCCCTTTGTTTTCCCCTCTTAAGGCTAGTGGCCTGCTATTTCACAGACGACTGCGCTGAAATTTTGGCATCAGCTATCCAAATGCCTGGCTCACACCTGAGAGAACTCAGCATAATCTACAGCCAGCTGGAGAACCAGAAGCCCTTCATAGACGCGCTGGCAAGTCCCAACAACAGACTAGAGTCACTAGACATCAGTCATATCCAAGGGTTTTCAACAACTGAGCTGGAGGTGCTAACTGCTGCACTGAATCAATCTTACAGTCAGCTGCACACACTAAGGTGAGCAATTATTAGTAAACAAAACAAAAAAAAGAGCAAACCAAGAAAAAGCTTCTTAGTAAAGTGGAAGAAAAATAGAAACGGAAGCCGTTTGTGACATGAATTGATGGATCTACAGCTTCTTCTTCTGCTGGCAACTAGCAATGCAACAACGGCACCTAAGGGATGTTAGGGGACGGAACAGGGGAAGTCAGCCAAGTGTTTAGCTGTTTGAAGTCAATTTAAAAGACTCTTCTGTAAACTTCTTTACTACGATTACACTCCGTAAGAGACTGAAGCATGTAAGTCACAAAGTGTAGAAGGATGATCCACTTTGTTGTAATCCAAAGGTTTCCTGGGTGTTGGCTCGACGAGAGCTGCGGTGAAATTGTGGCTTCAGCTCTGGCGTCAGAGAACAGCCATCTGAGAGAGCTGGACCTCAGCGACAACAAACTGACAGACACCGGGGTGGAGGGGATCTCCACTGGGCTTATGAGTCCACACTGTGAACTGAAGATACTGAGGTGCGATATTTATGACAACAAGTGATTTGAATCATGTCAATCCATACAGCCCCTTTAATTCCATATTCTCTCACGCCAGACTTGTCCGTTGTGAGGTCACTTCCTGTGGAAGTTTGTCCCCTGCTCTAGCAGCCTCCCAGTTGGAGGAACTGCATCTGAGCTGCAACACCCTGGGCGACATGGGACTGAAGCTGCTCTCTGCTGGACTGGAGGATCCACACTGTCAGATACAGAAACTGGGGTGAGAAATGATGATGCTGTAAAAAAAAAAAAAAAAAAAAGTAAAGTGTGGTATACATACATACAGTTTTATTTAACATTCTGTATTTCTGTGCACAGGTATTTGGATAAAACCAAATTCAAATTTCAATCTCTCTCTCTCTCTCTCTCTCTGTTTCTCCTGCTATCTCTCTCATTCATCTCTTAGACTGAGGCAGTGTAATCTATCAGAGTTATCCTGTGAGTCCCTGTCCTCTGTCCTGTGTTCAAACTCAACCCTGATAGAGCTGGACCTGAGAGACAACGACTTGGGGGATTCAGGAGTGGAGCGACTCTCTGCTGCACTGGGGGACCCTCGCTGTGCCTTGCAGGTTTTGGGGTGAGAGGCTCACATATTGATGTAAGCAAACCCTTTTGAATTGAGTATGGCACCCTAACTCATTCCAACTGTTCTCTGCAGGCTGTCTGGTTGTCTGGTCACAGAGGAAGGCTGTGCTTCTCTGGATTCAGCTCTGAGGTCAAACCCCTCCCACCTGAGAGAACTGGACCTGAGCTACAATCACCCAGGAGACTCTGGAGTGAAGCTGCTCTCTGCTAGACTGGAGGATCCACACTGTAGACTGGATAAACTCAAGTTAGTGTAATATGTTATGTGTACACTATTTAGTTACTTTAATATTCCTTTAATATTCCTCTGCATATTATGATTATTTCTTGACATTAACTATTTCTATTAAAACAATACAGTGTGGACTTGTGTGGAGAGTGCAGGATCAAACCAGGCCTGAGGAAATGTGAGTCTGACTGATGTGTAATATGATATACAGGGTTTCTTCAGTTTGACATTTCCTTTAAAACAATGAGAAAGTACTGTCAGCTGAACAGAAAAACATTTAACTTTCCTATTTCCCTGGCTCCTCATTGTGCATGTGTGTCTTCTACAGATTCCTGTGAGCTCACCCTGGACCCAGATTCTGCACACATTGACCTGAGGCTGTCTGAGGATAGGAGGACAGTGTTGTGGAGAGAGGACAATGCTAACAGACAGAGTAGTGCTAGCATAGGAAACGAAGCTAACAATGCTAACAGTGGGGATGGTGCTAGCATAGGAAACGAAGCTAACAATGCTAACAGTGGGGACGGTGTTAGCATAGGAAACGAAGCTACCAGAGGGGAAGAATCAAATAAATGGATTGATCCATCAATTTGTACAAGATCCCTGTCTGTGCATTGTACCAAGGGTTTATCTACTGGACGTTTCTACTGGCAGGTGGAGGCCACAGGATGGTTTGATATTGGGGTTATTATCAAAGAAAACAATAGTATCTACAATATGTATGACCTCGTGTTTCGTCACAACAGGTGGGCGTTTAGACTAATCCGTGAAGTTGCATATTCAGGAGAAGGCACCACTACCACTAATTGCATTGGGGTGTTTCTGGACTGGCCGGCCGGCACATTGTCCTTTTACAGCGTCTCCTCTGACGCTATGACACACCTGCACACGTACAATGACTTGTTCACTGGACCCCTTTACCCTGCATTCAATATTCACACTGAAGAGGAGCAGGAGGGGTCCATCAGATTGTTGTAACGTTCATTAAGGCCCTTCAATATTCACACTGAAGAGGAGAAGGAGGGGTCCATCAGATTGTTGTAAAGTTCATTAAGGCCCTACAATATTCACACAGAAGAGGAGAAGGAGGGGTCCATCAGATTGTTGTAACGTTCATTTAGGGCCATGTCAAGGTTTAGAAGAAATGACTGTGATTATATCTTCTACTAATGACATTGTGTAGGTTTAGGGGGACCTCTGGTTTTCTACTGAAGGGGTTTGGCTGCTGTTGTAACCTGACTTCATTGTCCTTCGGTATCTTAGTTCATGAATGACAGATGAAGATCCATTGGTAGCATGGTCATTTATATTTATTATGGATTCCCCATAGGCAGCAGCTACTCTTCCTGGGGTCCAGCAAAATAAAGGCAGTTATACATTTTAAAAACATGACAATAAACTTTACAATGCATTCATAACAGATTTCACAACATATTAAGTGTGTGCCCTCAGGCCTCTACTCTACTACCACATATCTAGAACACAAAATCCATGTGTACATGTGTGTATAGTTCGTACGTTATCATGAGTTTGTGTGCATGTGTCTATGTTTGTGTTGCTTCACAGTCCCCGCTGTTCCATAAGGTGTATTTTTTATCCGTTTTTTAAATCTAATTTGACTGCTGGCATGAGTTACTTGATGTGGAATAGAGTTCCATGTAGTCATGGCTCTATATAGTACTGTGCTCCTCCCATAGTCTGTTCTGGACTTGGGGACTGTGAAGAGACCTCTGGTGGCATGTCTTGTGGGGTATGCATGGGTGTCCGATGCCATGTCAATACCTCTCACAAATACAAGTAGTGATGAAGTCAATCTCTCCTCCACTTTGAGCCAGGAGAGATTGACATGCATTTTATTAATGTTAGCTCTCTGTGTACATCCAGGGCCAGCCGTGCTGCCCTGTTCTGAGCCAATTGCAATTTTCCTAAGTGCCTCTTTGTGGCACCTGACCGCATGACTGAACAGTAGTCCAGGTGCGACAAAACTAGGGCCTGTAGGACCTGCCTTGTTGATAGTGCTGTTAAGAAGGCAGAGCAGCGCTTAATTATGGACATAGTTCTCCCCATCTTAGCTACTGTTGTATCAATATGCTTTGACCATGACAGTTTACAATCTACTATATAGAGGGTTACTCCAAGCAGTTTAGTCTCCTCAACTTGCTCAATTTCCACATAATTCCTTACAATATTTAGTTGAGGTTTAGGGTTTAGTGAATGATTTGTCCCAAATACAATGCTTTTAGTTTTTGAAATATTTAGGACTAACTTATTCCTTGCCACCCATTCTGAAACTAACTGCAGCTCTTTGTTAAGTGTTGCTGTCATTTCAGTCGCTGTGGTAGCTGACGTGTATAGTGTTGAGTCATTAGCATACACAGACACACTGGCTTTACTAAAGATTGAAAAAAGTAAGGGGCCTAGACAGCTGCCCTGGGGAATTCCTGATTCTACCTGGATTATGTTGAAGAGGCTTCCATTAAAGAACACCCTCTGTGTTCTGTTAGACAGGTAACTCTTCATCCACAATATAACAGGGGGTGTAAAGCCATAACACATACGTTTTTCCAGCAGCAGACTATGATCGATAACGTCAAAAGCCGCACTGAAGTCTAACAAAACAGCCCCCACAATCTTTTTATCATCAATTTCAGTCATTTGTGTAAGTGCTGTGTTTGTTGAATGTCCTTCCCTATAAGCGTGCTGAAAGTCTGTTGTCAATTTGTTTACTGTAAAATAGCATTTTATCTGGTCAATTACCATTTTTTCCAAAAGTTTACTAAGAGTTGGGAACAGGATGATTGGTCAGCTATTTGAGCCAGTTAAGGGGGCTTTACTATTCTCAGGTAGGGGTATAAATGTTGCTTCCCTCCAGGCCTGAGGGCACACACTTTCTAGTAGGCTTAAATTGAAGATATGGCAAATAGGAGCGGCAATATCGACCTCTATTATCCTCAGTAATTTTCCATCTAAGTTGTCAGACCCCGGTGGCTTGTCATTGTTGATAGACAATAATACTTTTCCACACTTACTTTACGGAATTCAAAATTACAATGCTTGTCTTTCATAATTTGGTCAGATATACTTGGATGTATAGTGTCAGCGTTTGTTGTTGGCATGTCATGCCTAAGTTTGCTAATAATTAAAGTAGTTGGCAATATCAGTGGGTTTTGTGATGAATGAGCCATTGATTCAATGAAGGGAGCGGAGTTTGCCTTTTTGCCCAAAATGTCATTTAAGGTGCTCCAAAGCTTTTTACTATAATTCAATGTCATTTATCTTTGTTTCATAGTGTAGTTTCTTCTTTTTATTCAGTTCAGTCACATGATTTCTCAATTTGCAGTTTGTTTGCCAATCGGTTGTACAGCCAGACCTATTTGCCATATATTTTGCCTCATCCCTCTAAATTATACAAATTTTCAATTCCTCATCAATCCACTGGGATTTAACAGTTTTTACAGTCATTTTCTTAATGGGTGCATTCTTATTAGTAACTGGGATAAGCAATTTCAAAAATGTGTCAAGTGCAGTGTCTGTTTGCTCCTCAGTACACACCAAGAACCAACAAATATTATTTACATCAGCAACATAGGAATCACTACAAAACTTATTGTATGACCTCTTACACACTATATTAGGCCCAGCCTTTGGAACTTTGGTTTTCCTAGATATGGCTACTATATTGTGATCACTACATCCGATGGATTTTGGATACTGCTTTCAAACAAATGTCTGCAGCATTAGTAAAGATGTGATCAATACATGTTGATGATTTCAGTTCCTGTACTGTTTGTAATTACCCTGGTAGGTTGATTGATAACCTGAACCAGGTTGCAGGCACTAGTTTACAGTTTGAAGCTTTCTCTTGAGTGGGCAGCCTGATGAAAGCCAGTCAATATTTAAATCACCCAGAAAGTATACCTCTCTATTGATATCACATACATTATCAAGCATTTCACACATGTTATCCAGATACTGACTGTTAATATTTGGTGGTCTATAGCAGATACTGACTGTTAGCATTTGGTGGTCTAGGCAGGTGAACCTGTAGCCATATTACTTCAACAGTATTTAACATGAGATCCTCTATAAGCTTTACAGGAATGTGGTTCTGAATATAGACAGCAACACCGCCCCGTTAGCATTTCTGTATTTTCTGTAAATGTAATAACCCTGTGTTGCTAACACTGTATCATCAAAGGTATTATCTAAGTGAGTTTCAGAGATTGTCAGAATATGAATGTCATCTGTTACTAGCAAATTATTGATTTCATGAACCTTGTTTCTTAAGCTACATATGTTAACTTGGGCTATTTTTAACACTTTTCTGGGATGCTTCATTCTTTTTCAGAGGTAGACATATTCTGGTTATTTTTATTAGTGCAGGGTGAGCTGCACACAGTGGACTTCCTACTAGGGCACACCACCTCAGTGGCAACAGTATTACTCTGGTTCATAGACATATGAGTACTGTATACAATAGCTGTAGGATCAGCAGAGGCATTCCGGGCAGTAAGAGGGACATAAATTAGGTTATTTACATTGTGTCTTCCAACGTCCCTAGGATAATGTACATTTGCTGAAGCATTATGACAACTCAGCGACACAATGGTAGGGATTAAATGAGCTGGACTTGGGTCATTGATAAAGTCATTGTCTCAACGCAGCCTTATAATGCTGTGAAATGATCCAGGAACCGAAATGATTTGGATGGATCCCATCCTCCTTATAATACAAGCTTTGTTTCCAGAAGGTATCAAAATGGTCAATAAATGATTCATGTAGGTACTGAACTGTCTGTCTGGTCTGTCTATTTAGGTGTAACGTCTCATCAATGCACAGTTAACGTTGATATATATCCATGACAACATGATGTGATAATTGCCCCTATAGCGTATCATAACTTGCTATAAGAATTCATTAGAGCTCCATGCATTCCTAACAGCTCCATGCATTCCTAACAGCTCCATGCATTCCTAACAGCTCCATGCATTCCTAACAGCTCCATGCATTCCTAACAGCTCCATGCATTCATAACAGCTCCATTCATCCATAACAGCTCCATTCATCCATAACAGCTCCATGCATTCATAACAGCTCCATTCATCCATAACAGCTCCATGCATTCATAACAGCAACATGCAAATGTTATACATATGTACAGAATGGTGTGAATTTAGTTTTTATTTAGTTGAACCTGCCAGACACCCGGATCCTTCTGTTCTGGTGTGTAGTCACTAGGAACCTAACAGAACCAAAACAGAGCCAATCGGAACAGGGAGGGACCTATCTGAATTCGTCTAATAGATACTCCTATTTTCATAGCCAATTCTTATTATTTTTTTGATGAAAAAAAGGTTTGTCAGACTAATGAATACACCCCTTTTCTCTGAGCGGGAGGGGCGGGGAGTGGTGAGCTGATAAAGAGAGAGACAGAAAAGGAAACGGAAGTGAGACCTCAATGAACTAAGTAGAACGGACCCAGCTGCTATCATTGGTGTCTATGGGAGAGCCAAACCCCTTCAGTAAACCGGACCCGGCTGCTATCATTGGTGTCTATGGGAGAGCCAAACCCCTTCAGTAGACCGGACCCAGCTGCTATCATTGGTGTCTATGGGAGAGCCACTCCCTTCAGTAGAACGGACCCGGCTGCTATCATTGGTGTCTATGGTAGAGCCACCCCCTTCAGTAGACCGGACCCGGCTGCTATCATTGGTGTCTATGGGAGAGCCACCCCCTTCAGTAGATCGGACCCGGCTGCTATCATTGGTGTCTATGGGAGAGCCAAACCCCTTCAGTAGACCGGACCCAGCTGCTATCATTGGTGTCTATGGGAGAGCCACTCCCTTCAGTAGAACGGACCCGGCTGCTATCATTGGTGTCTATGGTAGAGCCACCCCCTTCAGTAGACCGGACCCGGCTGCTATCATTGGTGTCTATGGTAGAGCCACCCCCTTCAGTAGATCGGACCCGGCTGCTATCATTGGTGTCTATGGGAGAGCCACTCCCTTCAGTAGATCGGACCCAGCTGCTATCATTGGTGTCTATGGGAGAGCCACCCCCTTCAGTAGATCGGACCCGGCTGCTATCATTGGTGTCTATGGGAGAGCCACCCCCTTCAGTAGACGGACCCAGCTGCTATCATTGGTGTCTATGGGAGAGCCACCCCCTTCAGTAGATCGGACCCGGCTGCTATCATTGGTGTTGTGACGTCACGAGAGGCTACACAGCTTTCAGCGGGATTGCTCAAGTAGTGCAAGGAG
The DNA here is from genome assembly GCF_964263955.1 of Coregonus lavaretus. NCBI lineage: Eukaryota > Metazoa > Chordata > Actinopteri > Salmoniformes > Salmonidae > Coregonus > Coregonus lavaretus. Next base: position 68,824 of record NW_028166480.1, on the reverse strand, counting down.
ACAAGGTTCAAACAAAACAAGGATTTTATTAAAGGTCTTGGGAAATTAACGAAAATATAACCAAATTCTGTTCTCTTGTGGCTCTTTAAGGGTTAACAGTTCAGGGATGTCTCTTCCACATCCAAAATCATAGTTCTCACTCGCTCAGATAACTTTTCCCCAGCCTTACTGTAGTCCACGTTGCAGCTAGTGGCCAACCCAGCAAAAAGTCCTTCCAAATGTCTCTCCCGTAGTTCCACAGGCGAATATATCCAAAGGTGAGTATTTCCCAAAGGTAAGTATCTCCAAATCCTTATATCCCTCATGGAAGTGGACGTGCAGCACTCTTCTCCTCCAGAGAGCCCAGGTTGGAGACTGTGTTACTTCACAACCCACACACTCACTCTCAGTGTGTCTCTTCCCTCCAAAACCTCCAGCTCATCAGCTCCTGATCTGTTTCAGCTGCGTGGGAAGATTGGCCATAGAGGGGTGGAGTTCCCGACCATACCAGCAGATGGAGCCATAGCTGTCTGGGTTTGCAGCCATCTCAGGGGGATGTAACGTCCCTCCAGGACACAGCCTCTCGTGACATCACAGTGTCTATGGGAGAGCCAAACCCCTTCAGTAGACTGTGGGATTATTTAAGATACTGTTCGAAGAGGTAGGGTTTCAGGTGCTTTCGAAAGAGTGACAGGGACTCTGCTGTCCTAGCTTCAGAGGGAAGCTGGTTCCACCATTGGGGTGTCAGGACAGAGAAGAGCTTGGACTGGGCTGAGCGGGAGCTGCCCTCCCGTAGGGGTGGGAGGGCCAAGAGACCAGAGGTGGCAGAACAGAGTTCTTGGGTTGGTGTGTAGGGTTTGAGCAGAGCCTGAAGGTAGGGAGGGGCAGTTCCTCTTGCTGCTCCGTAGGCAAGTACCATGGTCTTGTAGTGGATGAGAGCTTCGACTGGAAGCCAGTGGAGTGTGCGGAGGAGCAGGGTGACAGGAGAGAACTTGGGAAGGTTGAAAACCAGGCAGGCTGCTGCGTTCTGGATAAATTGGTTTGATGGCACAAGTGCCTGGATTAGTACATGGCCAAAAGAAGAAACAGGACTCAGTGTTGACCTGGAGTGAACTGAAGGGTCGCTATCCAGTAAGAAACAGAAGAGAAGCATCATTCTTCCTACTCTGGACAAACTGTCAGTGGAGATCCTAAAGAGGGAGGTCCTTACTCCCAAGAAGAGGTTTTCATTGGCCGGGAAGAGGAAGGAGTCGCTGTCAATCAAGAGGCTGTCATTGGGTAACTCTAGGAAGGAGTCTGTGTCACTGAAGAGTCTCTCTCTGGGTAAGAGGAAGAAAGAGGTGAAGAAAGGAGAACTGAAGATATTCTCTCTGGTTAACATCAAGAAGGAATCACCACCACCACCACCCAAAAATATATTCTCTCTGGTTAACATCAAGAAGGAATCACCTCCTCCACCAACCAAAAATACACTACATGGCCAAAAGTATGTGGACACCTGCTCGTCAAACATCTCATTCCAAAATCATGGGCATTAATATGGAATTGGTCCCCGTTTGCAGCTATAACAGCCTCCACTCTTCTGGGAAGGCTTTCCACTAGATGTTGGAACATTGCTGCTGGGACTTGCTTCCATTCAGCCACAAGAGCATTAGTGAGATCGGGCGCTGATGTTGGGCGATTAGGCCTGTCTCGCAGTCGGCGTTCCAATTCATCCCAAAGGTGTTCGAAGGGGGTTGAGTTCAGGGCTCTGTGCAGGCCAGTCAAGTTCTTCCACACCGATCTCTAAACACCATTTCTGTATGGACCTCGCTTTGTTCACGGGGGCATTGTCATGCTGAAACAGGAAAGGGCCTTCCCCAAACTGTTGCCACAAAGTTGGAAGCACAGAATGGTCTAGAATGTCATTGTATGCTATAGCGTTAAGATTTCCCTTCACTGGAACTAAGGAGCCTGAACCATGAAAAACAGCCCCAGACCATTATTCCTCCTCCACCACCACCACCCAAAAATATATTTCCCAATTTAACATCAAGGAGTCAAATCCCAAAGATTATACCTGGCAAATGTTAATCCCTTAATTTAAACATGACCTAGGCCCTAGACAGACAGAGAGAGAGATAGATGGACAGACAGAGAGAGAGAGAGAGACAGACAGACAGATGGACAGACAGAGACAAACAGCTTCAGACAGACACACACACACACACACACACACACACACACACACAGCTTTGTAATACAAGCTAAGACACGCCTCTCTGCCTATTTGTTTGAATTTAGTTCTATCCAATCACCAAGCCTGTTAGAACAGAACCGTTGCCAGAGGTTATGAAACTTTGCGGTTAACAGGAAGGAGCCTACCCTACAACGCCCAGAGTAGACAGGACAACAAAACAACTTACATGCGGTACGTGTCGTCTTTTTAGGGATTCAAAGCTCTATATAACCGTTATATAGATATGTGTTACATCCTACCCAGTGTTGTACATTTGTCTTTTACCTTTTCTGTTTATGTGTTGAGTTTCAAAGAACTGTCTGCTTTGATACACGGTGTATCGCTCTTATCGTGGTCAGGTCGTTATTGTTAAAGAAAATGTGTAAACTGGGTAGTTCGAGCCCTGAATGCTGATTGGGTGAAAGCCATGGTATATGAGACCGTATACCACGGGTATGACAAAACACTTATTTTTACTGTTCTAATTATGTTGGTAACCATTTTACAATAGCAATAAGGCACCTCTGGGGTTTGTGGTATATCAGCCATATACCACACCCCCTTGGACCTTATTGCTTAAGTATACTCAATGACGTACCTGGTTAAATAAGAGCAAATAAAATACATTTACTACGGCATCGTTCTGTAAATCAACTAGTATCCTATGTATCCTACATGTATTCTACATGTTTTTTAAAATATTTATATTTTTACGTCATTTAGCAGACGCTCTTATCCAGAGCGACTTACAGTTAGTGCATACATTATTATTTTTTATTTATTTTCATACTGGCCCCCCGTGGGAATCGAACCCACAACCCTGGCGTTGCAAACGCCGTGCTCTACCAACTGAGCTACCTCCCTGCCGGCCATTCCCTCCCCTACCCTGGACGACGCTGGGCCAATTGTGCGCCGCCCCATTGGTCTCCCGGTTGCGGCCGGCTACAGCAGAGCCTGGATTCGAACCAGGATCTCTAGTGGATCAGCCTTAGACCACTGCGCCACTCGGGGGAAGCGCATGGCCTTATATATTGAATATCCCAATGATGAAGAGAGAGAGAAAGAAAAACAGACAGACTGATGGACAGAGAGAGACAGACTAACAGACAGACTGACTGACAGATAGACAGACTGACAGACAACAGACAGACTGACTGACTGACAGACTGACAGACAGACTAACAGACTGACAGTCAGAAAAATCAACTTCATTAATTAATTTATGCTTTAAATACAAAGTATATAAAACAGACAGACAGACTGATAGACTGACTGACAGAAAAATCAACATGTTTTTAAAAAGATTTATATATTTTATTTTTGAATATCCCTACTATGAAGAGAGAGAGAAAGAAACACATACAGACAGATGGATGGACAGAGAGACAGACCGACAGACAGACTGATAGAAAAATCAACTTTATTAATACATTTGTGCTTTAAATACAAAGTATATAAAACAGACAGACAGACACAGTTTTGTATTATAAACTAAGACACGCCTCTCTGACTATTCCTTTGAATTAATTTATATCCAGTCACCAAACCCTGTCAGTACAGAGATGATGAAACTTTGCGGTTAACTGCAAAGTTCAGGAAGTTAACATTGCCAATTTAGCGACTTTGTCGCTATATTTAGCGAGTATTCAGAGCAGAAGATGTTCACCACTCCGCGTCCAGACTGCAAATGAATCGCGCATGCGAGAAGCCGCCGCTGGCTGATCCCGCCCTTATTTTTTTGTGGTCCATTTAGATTGTTAATGTAGATTGTATACAAAAAAAATTCTCTCTCACGAAGTTATTCCTCTCTCCTACAGCGTCCATCACAATTACAAGCGCATGACCAATGATGCAAATTGAGTGGTGACGTCATTTAGCGACTTCTAGTGACTTTTAGGACAGCCAATAGCTACTTTACTTACTGAGGAGTTGGCAACACTGAGGAAGTATCCTCCTCTACAACGCCCAGAACATGAAACAGACCAAAGAAAGTAGGAGGAAGAAAGCACCATTGTAGACGGCACAACAAGACAACTTACATGCGGTAAGTGTCGTCTTTTTAGGGATTCAAAGCTCTATATAACCGTTATATAGATATGTGTTACATCCTACCGAGTGTTGTGCATTTGTCTTTTACGTTTTCTGTTTATGTGTTGAGTTTTAAAGAATTGTCTGCTTTGCTGCACGGTGTCTCGCTCTTATCGTGGTCAGGTTGTTATTGTTAAAGAAAATGTATACTCAATGGCGTACCTGGTTAAATAAAATAAATATACTAGGGAATCTTTCTGTAAGTCAACTATGTATCCTTTATGATGACCATTCTAGCCTTCTGTGGTTATGGCATAGGACTACAATACTGATACCGAATTGAGACTGTACTGAGGGCAAAAGGGGGTACAACTCAATATTAGGAAGGTGTTCTGAGGGCAAAAGGGGGTACAACTCAATATTAGGAAGGTGTTCTGAGGGCAAAAGGGGGTACAACTCAATATTAGGAAGGTGTTCTGAGGGCAAAAGGGGGTGCAACTCAATATTAGGAAGGTGTTCTGAGGGCAAAAGGGGGTGCAACTCAATATTAGGAAGGTGTTCTGGGGGCAAAAGGGGTGCAACTCAATATTAGGAAGGTGTTCTGAGGGCAAAAGGGGTGTAACTCAATATTAGGAAGGTGTTCTGAGGGCAAAAGGGGGTGCAACTCAATGTAAGGAAAGTGTTCAATGTATATTGTCTGTTCTCTCTTTGCTTCTGGTTCTCTCAGGGGGAGGAGACTGACTGTCTGATATCATGGATCAGACTCCTCAGTCCCTTGTTCCAGCCCAGGACTCTGGTCCGCTGTCCTCCATTACGGCTCAGCCTGCCCCACCACAGTCCTCCATTACGGCTCAGCCTGCCCCACCACAGTCCTCCATTACGGCTCAGCCTGCCCCACCACAGTCCTCCATTACAGCTCAGGGTGGTTCTGTTGTTGTTGCACCCCAACTTGTTGGCTGCAATCTCGGAGGTTCAGTTTATCAAAACATCAGTGTTACTATGCCTTCACATGGTGCTGGTAAGACAATTCTTTATTGTTATTTTTGTTATAATAGAAAATAATGCAAAAAAACAAAACAAATTATTACAGAAATGTTGATTAGTTAATATGCAGTGTCCCTGTCAAATAATACAATACAATTAAGCATATATTTTGTGTTCTGATAGGGTACGACAGTTGAACTAAGCTCATGAGGTATTTGTAAGTTGTATTCTTCAAGAATCAAATGGGTACACAGTATATCATTAATTTTAAAGTAAAAAAATGGATGTACCAGTTGTAGATTAACACACACACAGACTCATAAAAGTCTGAAAAAAATAAATAAGGCACGCCCATGCAGGAAATCGGACTTTGAAACCAGTAACTGAAATTATTGTGTTCGTTACGGTACTGAATACTGCAGATAAAAAAACAGAAGTAAAGATATTTTATGCATCCCACAACACTATCAATGTTCTTTCCTCATTAGATGAAGATCTGCAAAAAGTCAAGGGCAAACACAAGTCCAACATGAAGAAGAAGTTTGGGAGCATCTTTGAGGGGCTTGGAAAACGGGGAAACCCAACATTGCTGGACAATATTTACACCGAGCTCTACATCACAACTGGGGAGAGTGAAGGGGTTAATAAAGAGCATGAGGTATGGCAGATTGAAGATACGGCTCGGACCAAAGCATTTCAAGACCATGCAATCAACTGCAATGACATCTTTAAATCTTTAGACCCTAAGACAGAGGAACATAATGACAAATCCCAATCCAAACAAGCGGTACCCGTCAGAACTGTGCTGACAAAGGGAATCGCTGGCATTGGAAAAACGGTCTCAGTGCAGAAGTTCATCCTTGACTGGGCAGAAGGAATAGCCAATCGGGATGTAGATTTTGTCTTCGCACTTCCATTCAGGGACTTGAATTTCATCAAAGATGACTACAATCTCTTGGAGCTCCTGAGTGACTTCCACCCTGAACTAACAGATATCAAGGATGCAAAGAAGGTGGTCGACTGCAAAGTCGTGTTCATCTTGGATGGTCTGGATGAAAGCCAACTTCCACTGGATTTCCATAACAACAAGAGGTTGTCTAATGTAACCAAGACAACATCAGTGGACGTGCTGCTGACAAACCTCATCAAGGGGAATCTGCTTCCTTCTGCTCTCCTCTGGATAACCTCCCGACCAGCAGCAGTTGATAAGATACCCTCCGACTGTTTTGACCGTGTAACAGAAGTTCGGGGATTCAACGACCCACAGAAAGAAGAATACTTCAAGAAGAGATTCAGTGATGATGATGAACCTGTCCAGCAAAATCATCTCACACATAAAGACATCGAGGAGTCTCTTCATCATGTGCCACATTCCAGTCTTCTGTTGGATTACTGCCATGGTTCTTGGGAAAATGTTGAGTGAAAATGACCATGGAAAAGTCCCTAAAACTCTGACTGAGATGTACATTCGTTTCCTTCTCACTCTGACAAGCATGAAGAACAAGAAATATAATGGGAAAAACGAACCAGATCCTCGTATTCTGTCAGAGTCTGACGTACAGATAATTCTGAAGCTTGGAAAACTAGCCTTCCAAAACTTGGAAAAGAGCAATCTGGTGTTTTCTGAAGACGATCTGAGAGGGTGTGGCATTGATGTCAAAGAAGGCTTCTTGCTCTCAGGGATGTGCACAGAGATCTTCAGAGAGGAGGACCCAATGTTTAGAGCAAACAAGTACAGCTTTGTGCATCTCAGCATTCAGGAGTTCTTCGCTGCACTCTATGTTGCCTAACTCTTTGTCAGTGAAAATGTCAACCCCGTTTGCATCAAGAGAGAACAGGCTACCAAGATCGAATTACGGGTATTTTGGAGAAGGTGATGACTTCAGTGAGGACGAAGATTACAGGCCACAACCCAGAGGTTCTCAGCAGCAGCAGAAAACACTGCATGACTTGCAGAGGAGTGCGGTGGATGAAGCTTTGAAGAGCAAGACCGGTCATCTAGACCTCTTCCTAGACAAAGAGAGTATCCAGAATACCATCCAATACATCAAAGACAAGCTCTCAGACGAAAAACAAAGACAATATCCCTCCCCAGAGAGGTGCATCAATCTCTTCCACTGTTTGATTGAGTTGAACGATACCTCATTTGTAAATGAAATTCAAAGGTTCTTGACATCAAAAAACCCTGCTGAGAAGAACCTGACGCCTGCACAGTGCTCGGCGATGGCATACGTACTCTTGATGTCAGAGGAAGTGTTGGACAAACTGGACGTGAGAGAGTACAACACGTCAGATGAGGGGCGTGAGAGGCTGGTCCCTGCTGTTCGATGCTGCCGAAAGGCTATGTGAGTTGAAGTGTTGATATGTACAGTATGTCACTGTATGTCTTACAGCCATTTAATTAGTCCTATACTACATCCACATCTCCCATAATAAACGTCTCTCCTCTGTAGACTAGCGGACTGCCGCCTTACAACGAGTTGCTGTGAAACGGTGGCATCTGCACTACAGCTGCCCGACTCCCAGCTGAGAGAGCTGGACCTCAGCGGCAACGCCCTGTTGGACCTGAAGTCCCTCTCTGTTGGACTGAGGAGTCCCAACTGCCGACTGGAGTCACTTAACCTTAGCCATATCAACATGGGAAGATCGGGACCAGAGCTTCTAAAGGCTGTGCTGATGGGTGCTCACAGCCAGCCACTTGTGTTGAGGTGAGTGCTATGCCTGGAACAACACACAGCAGAACACTTTTCAACAGTCAGTAACCTTCAAAATCTACTCTGGCAAAGAAAACAAGCAATAAATATAATGATAAACAACTTTAAATGACGGTGGTATGCATGTTGGCAAGTTTGAACAATTCAATCATTTTTTTGGGGTTGTTTCACACAGACTCACCAGTTGTGATCTCAAAGATGACGTTTGTGAAACCGTTGCCTCGGCTCTCCAGGCAGCTGGCTCATGTCTGACAGAGCTGGATCTCAGCTACAACAAACTGACAGACACAGGGGTGAAGCAGATCTCCAGTGGTCTTATGAGTCCACACTGTAACCTGAAGATACTGAGGTGAGTAATGAACATGTTTAAAGGGGAAGGTCAGGATCAATAGAAGGGAAATGCCTGCAATTTTCAAAATTGTCAAATCAACTCCATATGTGGTTTGACATTAGGTGATTTGTTCATTTATGTAAAAACATTGCACACATGCCCCTATCACTTACCATTGATTGTTAGCTAGCTTCTTAGTCCAGGATTTGGCTTAATGTGTCTTGAAACTGGCCCTATAGGTTAATGTATTCTTGATTAATGACAGCTCCCCTTTACATTTAGTTAATACATTTTTTTCATGTTGGACAGACTGACTGGTTGTGGGGTTACAGAGGAGTCCTGTGGAAGTTTGTCCTCTGCTATAGCAGTCTCTCAGCTCGAGGAACTACGTCTGGGCTGCATCAAACTGGGCGACTCTGGAGTAAAGCTGCTGTCTGCTGGACTGATGGATCCACACTGTCAGATACAGACTCTGGGGTGAGAAATAAACCGTTATGTTTAATCTTCCACATGTTACAGTAGAAGAAACCTTTTATTACCGCATTGTTAAAACTATACCGTAACAATGGAAACACTAAGAGAACGTAGCGTTAAATTCTCTCCCTTTTTCCCTCCCAAGGCTAAGGGAGTGTAATCTCTCCAGACGTTCCTGTGTCTCCCTGGCTCCTGTCCTGTGGTCATACTCAGTACTGAGAGAGCTGGACCTGAGAGACAACAGCCTGTGGTACTCTGGAATGAGGCTCCTCTCTGCTGGACTGAGGAACCCCAACTGTGCCTTACAGACTCTTAGGTAGATTACACATTTGATATTGTGAAAGCATACTGTAAACTTCAGAAAACAGTCAAATAGGAATGATTGAACTAGTGAACTGCACTGCACTTAAATGGAATTTAAACGTTTTAACTTAAAAAATATATACTCTAGCAGTTGTTCATTGTTTTATGCTGTCTCTTCTCTCTGTAGGCTTTCTGGTTGTCTAGTCACAGAGAAAGGCTGTACGTTTCTTGCCTCTGCTCTGGAGTCAAATCCCTCCCACCTGAAAGAACTGGACCTGAGCTTCAATCACCCAGGAGACTCCGGAGTGAAGCTGCTCTCTGCTAGACTGGAGGATCCACACTGTAGACTGGAGAAACTCAGGTAAAAGGAAATTTAGTTGATTTGACTTTTGCTTCTGTTAACACCTCATTGCTCAATGGGCTTTCAAGACTCTAGTTTATATAGTGAAATCATCAAGGTAATCTCCACTGTAATCAGGTTCAATAGGCCCTACATGACTCTTTCTTTGTCCCACAGTTTGGACCATGGTGGAGAGTCCAGAATCAAACCAGGCCTGAGGAAATGTGAGTCATCAAACTACATTTAGGAAAAGAAAGCTGGCTTTTTAAGCACCTAAACTTTTATAAGCAAATTGTGAAAATAACATAAAACACATGTTTCTGTTTTTCTGCCTTGTCTTGCTACAGATGCCTGCCAGCTCAAGCTGAACGATATGTCAGCAGATAGTGACCTGACTCTGTCCGAGGACAACACGAGGGTGGTGAGGAGAACACAGGTTAACCGATATCCTTATTTGGATTTCTCTGATTCAGATGACTCAGATCGGACAAAAAAGTTGGATAAGTGGGCCAAAGTACGCTGCAGGGAGCCCCTGTCTGATGGTCGTTTCTACTGGCAGGTTGAATGGACTGGCTGGGTTGACATTGGGGTGACAAATACATCCAGATCGGTTACTGAGAAGAAGAGGTCTTGGGGGCTTTTCTGCTGCAATGAACAGTACACATTTATTCATAATATCAGGATCTCAGTTGTGCCAGTACCCAGGCCGGACACAAAGTGTATAGGAGTGTATCTGGACTTTCCGGCCGGCGCTCTGTCCTTTTACAGCGTCTCCTCTGGTACACTGACCCACCTGTACACATTCCACACCACGTTCACTGAGCCCCTTTACCCTAGTTCAAAATCATGTGTGATGAGAGGGAGATATTTGGCTCAGTTAAAATCCAAACTCTGTGAATGAAAGCAGCCATCACCAGAGTAACTGACAGACACATTTTTAATTTAATTTTATTTCTGTAAATAGATTTAGTCTGTTTTTTGGGGGGAGATTTTAATTGAACTTTATTGATATCCAGGTGGGAAATCGAAATGGTATAGTCACACATGTCTCTGTCTGATATCAAGTGATGAAGATGACATCCACCTGTCTCATCAAACACATCATCACTCAGTGATGACATCAACCTGTCTCATCACAAATACACCTTCACTCAGAGAGATGACATCCACCTGTCTCATCACAAATACACCTTCACTCAGAGAGATGACATTTACATTTTAGTCATTTAGCAGACGCTCTTATCCAGAGCGACTTACAGTTAGCACATACATTATTTTATCGAACCCACAACCCTGGCGTTGCAAACGCCATGCTCTACCAACTGAGCTACATCCCCTGCCGGCCATTCCCTCCCCTACCCTGGACGACGCTGGGCCAATTGTGCGCCGCCCCATGGGTCTCCCGGTTGCGGCCGGCTACGACAGAGCCTGGATTCGAACCAGGATCTCTAGTGGCACACTAGACCACTGCGCCACTCGGCAGGTGACATCCACCTGTCTCATCACAAATACACCTTCACTCAGAGAGATGACATCCACCTGTCTCATCACAAATACACCTTCACTTAGAGAGAGGACAATGATGTTTTGATTAGAAAATGTTAGGTAATAAACGTAATAAATATTTACCATTCACACATCATTCAGCTTTGGGTGGAAATGGTCTTTGGAAGTTGTTTGTTTATATTTTTATTATTGTATTATTGTTGTTGTTATAGTTATGTTTGATTATTAATATGTTTTTAATGATTAATTTGTGTAAAAGGGGGGGGGGAGATACTACAGAGTGATAGAGGAAAGAGAGAGAGCAAGGGAGGGAGGAGGGGGAGAAAGGGAGAGTGATAGAGGAAAGAGCGTGGGAGGGGGAGAAAGGGAGAGTGAAAGAGGGAGGAGGGGGAGAAAGGGAGAGTGATAGAGGAAAGAGCAAGGGAGGGAGGAGGGGGAGAAAGGGAGAGTGATAGAGGGAAGAGCGTGGGAGGGGGGAGAAAGGGAGAGTGATAGAGGGAAGAGCGAGGGAGGGAGGAGGGGGAGAAAGGGAGAGTGATAGAGGGAAGAGCGAGGGAGGGAGGAGGGGGAGAAAGGGAGAGTGAGAGAGGAAAGAGCGTGGGAGGGAGGAGGGGGAGAAAGGGAGAGTGATAGAGGGAAGAGCGTGGGAGGGGGAGAAAGGGAGAGTGATAGAGGAAAGAGCGAGGGAGGAGGGGGAGAAAGGGAGAGTGATAGAGGGAAGAGCGTGGGAGGAGGGGGAGAAAGGGAGAGTGATAGAGGAAAGAGCGTGGGAGGGAGGAGGGGGAGAAAGGGAGAGTGATATAGGGAAGAGCGAGGGAGGGAGGAGGGGGAGAAAGGGAGAGTGATAGAGGGAAGAGCGAGGGAGGGAGGAGGGGGAGAAAGGGAGAGTGATAGAGGAAAGAGCGTGGGAGGGGGAGAAAGGGAGAGTGATAGAGGGAAGAGCGTGGGAGGGAGGAGGGGGAGAAAGGGAGAGTGATAGAGGGAAGAGCGAGGGAGGGAGGAGGGGAGAAAGGGAGAGTGATAGAGGGAAGAGCGAGGGAGGGAGGAGGGGGAGAAAGGGAGAGTGAGAGAGGAAAGAGTGTGGGAGGGAGGAGGGGGAGAAAGGGAGAGTGATAGAGGGAAGAGCGAGGGAGGGAGGAGGGGAGAAAGGGAGAGTGATAGAGGGAAGAGCGAGGGAGGGAGGAGGGGAGAAAGGGAGAGTGATAGAGGGAAGAGTGTGGGAGGGAGGAGGGGGAGAAAGGGAGAGTGATAGAGGGAAGAGCGAGGGAGGGAGGAGGGGAGAAAGGGAGAGTGATAGAGGGAAGAGCGAGGGAGGGAGGAGGGGAGAAAGGGAGAGTGATAGAGGGAAGAGCGAGGGAGGAGGGGTGGATGATACTTTAGAGCAGGGGTGGGCAAACTTTGTCTCAGATAAAAATAAAAGTTGTTCGATTTGTCTCATCAAAATCAATTTGAGGGACGGAAAAAAGGGCATTTATTTGAAAATATAAAATCTATATAATATATATATAAAATATAAAGCTCCGTTATACTTTCTATCTAGCATCTAGTTGAAGACGTTCAAGAATGGCCTGGAGTGTTTTCCTCCTCCTCTTCCTACCCTATCCTCCTCTTCCTCCCCTATCCTCCTCCTCCTATTCCCCTATCCTCCTCCTCCCCTATCCTCCTCCTCCTCTTTCCTCCTCCCCTTCCCTCCTCTTCCTCCCCTATCCTCCTCCTCCCCTATCCTCCTCCTCCTCTGTCCTCCTCCCCTTCCCTCCTCCTCCTCCTCCTCCCCTATCCTCCTCCTCCTCCCCTATCCTCCTCTGGTTTATGTGAATGTGTGTGGGTTTTGTGTGAGTGTCAGTGTAGTGTGTGAGTGAGTGTGTATATAGTCTGCATACACAGTATAGTCCAGTCAGTGTGTATATAGTGTGTATATATAGTCAAGTGTGTGTATATATAGTCTAGTGAGTGTATATATAGTCTAGTGAGTGTGTATATAGTGTGTATATATAGTCAAGTGTGTGTGTATATAGTGTGCATATAGTCAAGTGAGTGTGTATATAGTGTGTATATATAGTCTAGTGAGTATGTATATAACAAAGTACAGTGGGGAAAAAAAGTGTTTAGTCAGCCACCAATTGTGCAAGTTCTCCCACTTAAAAAGATGAGAGAGGCCTGTAATTTTCATCATAGGTACACATCAACTATGACAGACAAATTGAGGAAAAAAAATCCAGAAAATCCCATTGTAGGATTTTTAATGAATTTATTTGCAAATTATGGTGGAAAATAAGTATTTGGTCACCTACAAACAAGCAAGATTTCTGGCTCTCACAGACCTGTAACTTCTTCTTTCAGAGGATCCTCTGTCCTCCACTCGTTACCTGTATTAATGGCACCTGTTTGAACTTGTTATCAGAAAAAAATACACCTGTCCACAACCTCAAACAGTCACACTCCAAACTTCACAATGGCCAAGACCAAAGAGCTGTCAAAGGACACCAAAAACAAAATTGTAGACCTGCACCAGGCTGGGAAGACTGAATCTGCAATAGGTAAGAAGCTTGGTTTGAAGAAATCAACTGTGGGAGCAATTATTAGGAAATGGAAGACATACAAGACCACTGATAATCTCCCTCGATCTGGGGCTCCACGCAAGATCTCACCCCGTGGGGTCAAAATGATCACAAGAACGGTGAGCAAAAATCCCAGAACCACACGGGGGGACCTAGTGAATGACCTGCAGAGAGCTGGGACCAAAGTAACAAAGCCAACCATCAGTAACACACTACGCCGCCAGGGACTCAAATCCTGCAGTGCGAGACGTGTCCCCCTGCTTAAGCCAGTACATGTCCAGGCCCGTCTGAAGTGCATTTGGATGATCCAGAAGAGGATTGGGAGAATGTCATATGGTCAGATGAAACCAAAATATAACTTTTTGGTAAAAACTCAACTCGTCATGTTTGGAGGACAAAGAATGCTGAGTTGCATCCAAAGAACACCATACCTACTGTGAAGCATGGGGGTGGAAACATCATGCTTTGGGGCTGTTTTTCTGCAAAGGGACCAGGACGACTGATCCGTGTAAAGGAAAGAATGAATGGGGCCATGTATCGTGAGATTTTGAGTGAAACCCTCCTTCCATCAGCAAGGGCATTGAAGATGAAACGTGGCTGGGTCTTTCAGCATGACAATGATCCCAAACACACCGCCCGGGCAACGAAGGAATGGCTTCGTAAGAAGCATTTCAAGGTCCTGGAGTGGCCTAGCCAGTCTCCAGATCTCAACCCCATAGAAAATCTTTGGAGGGAGTTGAAAGTCTGTGTTGCCCAGCGACAGCCCCAAAACATCACTGCTCTAGAGGAGATCTGCATGGAGGAATGGGACAAAATACCAGCAACAGTGTGTGAAAACCTTGTGAAGACTTACAGAAAACGTTTGACCTGTGTCATTGCCAACAAAGGGTATATAACAAAGTATTGAGAAACTTTTGTTATTGACCAAATACTTATTTTCCACCATCATATGCCAATAAATTCATAAAAAATCCTACAATGTGATTTTCTGGATTTTTTTTCCTCATTTTGTCTGTCATAGTTGACGTGTACCTATGATGAAAATTACAGGCCTCTCTCATCTTTTTAAGTGGGAGAACTTGCACAATTGGTGGCTGACTAAATACTTTTTTTCCCCACTGTATTGAGAAACGTTTGTTATTGACCAAATACTTATTTTCCACCATAATTTGCAAAAAAATTCATAAAAAATCCTACAATGTGATTTTCTGGAGAAGAAAATTCTCAATTTGTCTGTCATAGTTGACGTGTACCTATGATGAAAATTACAGGCCTCTCTCATCTTTTTAAGTGGGAGAACTTGCACAATTGGTGGCTGACTAAATACTTTTTTCCCCCACTGTATATAGTGTGTATATATAGTCTAGTGAGTGTGTATATAGTGTGTATATAGTGTGTATATATAGTATGTATATATAGTCAAGTGTGTGTATATATAGTCTAGTGAGTGTGTATATAGTGTGTATATATAGTCTAATGAGAGTGTATGTAGTGTGTATATATAGTGAGTGTGCATAGAGTCAATGCAAGATAGGGTCAGTGGGTAACCATTTAATTAACTATTTAGCAGTCTTCTGGCTATTTAGCAGTCTTCTGGCTTGGGGGTAGAAGCTGTCGGACAGGCTCATAGAGCCGATGCTCCGCTACAGTTTGCCGGACGGTAGCAGAGTGAACAGTCTATGGCTTGTATATTGACTGGTGTTGCTAAGCCTTCAGTAACTCCAAATTAATTATTAACCTTAAAAGGGGGTGCCAAGGCTATATTATCGCATTTGACCTTTGATATTGCGACACTACAATTTATGAGTTGGCATTGGCAGGTGTTGCAAGAAAGCATAGACATTCAAACCTGCCTACAAATGAGGTCATGAGGGAAGTGAACATTTAATCAGAGACAAAGAACACTTTCATCAGACAACGAAAACTTAGGCTGAGTGTGGTGAGTGTCTTTAGATTAAGTCTCTTTTCAATTATATGAGCCTCCGTTAATGTTGTCAACCCAACTCTTCATGTTCTAATGTCGCTGCACTCCAGCTTGTTGGCTGCAATGGTGAGGGATCCAGTTAACATTAATATCACTATGAGTTCACATGGCGCTGGTGAGAAACTTTATTTCTCCGTTTATTATTTTACGACCGAAGATCATAAAGATATTTACGAAGATAATAGAGGGTATTTCTTTTTTTTTTATTAAGAGCTTGACTGTTTCCTGTCTCTCTCCAGAGACAAGTCATCCAGCTATTGGTGAGTCACACAGAAATGTGCACATTCTCAAAAATGATTTTCAGTGAACCAAACCTCTGTACTTATTTGAGATGAACAGATACAGCTCTACTGAAATAAGACAGAATGTGAATCCCCATTATAGTTGAATTTTTGTCTGCGTTTTGCGCCATTTAAAACACAGCAGTGACGTAAACTTGATCCTATTTAAAGTGAATATGCAAACATCATGAATTGACCTTGCAAATCTTCTCATTATTAGGCTATTTAGCACCGTCTACATTGGGTGTAGGTTAAGTACTGTACCAAACAACCCATGATGAGTCAACCTGCATGAAGAACACATGGTTTCGTTTAGGCAATTTCATTCCTTTGACATTTGGCAATGTGAACACAACCAGACCAAATGGAAAAAAAATACAATGTAACAAATAATCAAACTCTGATTAGAACTATAGAAAACTAACTTTGTGTGAAAAGTGACATATTACAGACACTAGAACGGCAAACTGGGACTAACAAACTACTCAATATCTCTCCTGTTCTCCTGATTAGAAGTAGGCCTGAGAGGAGTGAAAAACAACCTCAAGTCCAACATGAGGAAGAAGTCTGGGAACATCTTTGAGGGCATTGCAAAACGTGGAGATCCAACGTTGCTCAACAAGATCTACCCAGAGCTCTACATCACAGAGAGTGAAGGGGAGAACAGAGAGCACGAGGTTTTGAAGATGGACGATACGGCTCGGACCAAAGCATTTCAAGACCATGCAATCAACTGCAATGACGTCTTCAAATCCATATTCCAACAAGAGGCATCCGTCAGAACTCTGCTGACGAAGGGTATCGCTGGCATCGGAAAATCAGTCTCGGTGCAGAAGTTCATCCTTGACTGGGCAGAAGGACGAGCCAATCAGGATGTAGATTTCGTCTTCACCCTTCCATTCAGGGATTTGAATCGAAACAAAGACGACCAGTACAGTCTGTTGGAGCTGCTGAGTGACTTCCACCCTGAACTTTCAGATATGGAAGACACAAAGAAGGTGGTCGACTGCAAAGTCGTGTTCATCTTGGATGGTCTGGATGAGAGCCAACTTCCACTGGATTTCCATAACAACAAGAGGTTGTCTAATGTAACCAAGACAACATCAGTGGACGTGCTGCTGACAAACCTCATCAAGGGGAATCTGCTTCCTTCTGCTCTCCTCTGGATAACCTCCCGACCAGCAGCAGTTGATAAGATACCCTCCGACTGTTTTGACCGTGTAACAGAAGTTCGGGGATTCAACGACCCACTGAAAGAAGAATACTTCAAGAAGAGATTCAGTGATGATGAGAACCTGTCCAGCAAAATCATCTCACACATAAAGACATCGAGGAGTCTCTTCATCATGTGCCACATTCCGGTCTTCTGTTGGATTACTGCCATGGTTCTTGGGAACATGTTGAGAGGATCCTGTTCTGAAGAAGTCCCTAAAACTCTGACTGAGATGTACATTTGTTTCCTACTCACTCTGACAAACCTGGAGAACAAGAAGCATGGGAAAAATGAAACAGACCTTCGGAAACTGTCAGAGTCTGACGTACAGATCATTTTGAAACTTGGAAAACTAGCCTCCCATAACCTGTTAAAGAGCAATCTGGTGTTTTCTGAAGAAGATTTGAGAGAGTGTGATATTGATATCAATGAAGCCTTTTTGGGCTCAGGGATGTGCACAGAGATCTTCAGAGAGGAGGACCCAATGTTTAGAGTGAAGTTGTATAGCTTTGTGCATCTCAGCATTCAGGAGTTCTTCGCAGCACTCTATGTTTCCCATTGTCATGCCAATGGTTTGCCATGTATTTCACCATGGGTTTCACTATATTTCGGAAAGCTGGATACATTGCATGACTTACACAGGTGTGCAGTGGATAAAGCGTTCCACAACAAGAACGGCCACCTGGACCTCTTCCTCCGCTTCCTTCTGGGCATCTCACTGGAGTCCAATCAGATCCTCTTGAAATGCCTACAGCTCCAGACAGAGGGAGACAAAGAGAGTATCCAGAATACCATCCAATACATCAAGGTCAAGTTATCGACTGAATGGTTTGTTTCCTCAGAGAGGTGTATCAATCTCCTCTACTGTTTGATTGAGCTGAAGGACAACTCCCTGGTGAATGAAATTCTAAAGTTCCTGACCTCCCAAAGTCTCTCCAAGATTGAGCTGACACCTGCTCAGTGCTCGGCGCTGGCGTACATGCTGTTGATGTCAGAGGAGGTGCTGGATGAATTTGACACGAGAAAATACAACACGTCAAGTCAGGGCCGTAGCAGACTCCTCCCAATAGTTAGATACTGCAGGAAGGCTATGTAAGTTCAGATGATAGTGAATTTACATTTACGTCATTTAGCAGACGCTCTTATCCAGAGCGACTTACAGGAGCAATTAGGGTTAAGTGCCTTGCTTAAGGGTACAGATAGATTTTTCACCTAGTCGGCTCGGGGAATAGAAACAGCGACCTTTCGGTTACTGGCACAACGCTCTTACCCACTAAGCTACCTGCCTCCATTTACTTTCCTAAGATTGGTAGATTACCGTAGTCACTTACGACTATTAGTATAATTTACACTTTTTTTTATGTCCTTTATAAGCCCTTTGTTTTCCCCTCTTAAGGCTAGTGGCCTGCTATTTCACAGACGACTGCGCTGAAATTTTGGCATCAGCTATCCAAATGCCTGGCTCACACCTGAGAGAACTCAGCATAATCTACAGCCAGCTGGAGAACCAGAAGCCCTTCATAGACGCGCTGGCAAGTCCCAACAACAGACTAGAGTCACTAGACATCAGTCATATCCAAGGGTTTTCAACAACTGAGCTGGAGGTGCTAACTGCTGCACTGAATCAATCTTACAGTCAGCTGCACACACTAAGGTGAGCAATTATTAGTAAACAAAACAAAAAAAAGAGCAAACCAAGAAAAAGCTTCTTAGTAAAGTGGAAGAAAAATAGAAACGGAAGCCGTTTGTGACATGAATGGATGGATCTACAGCTTCTTCTTCTGCTGGCAACTAGCAATGCAACAACGGCACCTAAGGGATGTTAGGGGACGGAACAGGGGAAGTCAGCCAAGTGTTTAGCTGTTTGAAGTCAATTTAAAAGACTCTTCTGTAAACTTGTTTACTACGATTACACTCCTTAAGAGAGACTAAAGCATGTAAGTCCACAAAGTGTAGAAGGATGATCCACTTTGTTGTAATCCATAGGTTTCCTGGGTGTTGGCTCGACGAGAGCTGCGGTGAAATTGTGGCTTCAGCTCTGGCGTCAGAGAACAGCCATCTGAGAGAGCTGGACCTCAGCGACAACAAACTGACAGACACCGGGGTGGAGGGGATCTCCACTGGGCTTATGAGTCCACACTGTGAACTGAAGATACTGAGGTGCGATATTTACGACAACAAGTGTTTCGAATCGTGTCAATCCATACAGCCCCTTTTAATTCCATATTCTCTCACGCCAGACTTGTCCGTTGTGAGGTCACTTCCTATGGAAGTTTGTCCCCTGCTCTAGCAGCCTCCCAGTTGGAGGAACTGCATCTGAGCTGCAACACCCTGGGCGACATGGGACTGAAGCTGCTCTCTGCTGGACTGGAGGATCCACACTGTCAGATACAGAAACATGGGTGAGAAATGATGATGCTGTAAAAAAAAAAAAAAAAAAAAAAAATGTAAAGTGTGGTATACATACATACAGTTTTATTTAACATTCTATATTTCTGTGCACAGGTATTTGGATAAAACCAAATTCAAATTTCAATCTCTCTCTCTCTCTCTCTCTCTCTCTCTCTCTGTTTCTCCTGCTATCTCTCTCATTCATCTCTTAGACTGAGGCAGTGTAATCTATCAGAGTTATCCTGTGAGTCCCTGTCCTCTGTCCTGTGTTCAAACTCAACCCTGATAGAGCTGGACCTGAGAGACAACGACTTGGGGGATTCAGGAGTGGAGCGACTCTCTGCTGCACTGGGGGACCCTCGCTGTGCCTTGCAGGTTTTGGGGTGAGAGGCTCACATATTGATGTAAGCAAACCCTTTTGAATTGAGTATGGCACCCTAACTCATTCCAACTGTTCTCTGCAGGCTGTCTGGTTGTCTGGTCACAGAGGAAGGCTGTGCTTCTCTGGATTCAGCTCTGAGGTCAAACCCCTCCCACCTGAGAGAACTGGACCTGAGCTACAATCACCCAGGAGACTCTGGAGTGAAGCTGCTCTCTGCTAGACTGGAGGATCCACACTGTAGACTGGATAAACTCAAGTTAGTGTAATATGTTATGTGTACACTATTTAGTTACTTTAATATTCCTTTAATATTCCTCTGCATATTATGATTATTTCTTGACATGAACTATTTCTATTAAAACAATACAGTGTGGACTTGTGTGGAGAGTGCAGGATCAAACCAGGCCTGAGGAAATGTGAGTCTGACTGATGTGTAATATGATATACAGGGTTTCTTCAGTTTGACATTTCCTTTAAAACAATGAGAAAGTACCGTCAGCTAAACAGAAAAACATTTAACTTTCTTATTTCCCTGGCTCCTCATTGTGCATGTGTGTTTTCTACAGATTCCAGTGAGCTCACCCTGGACCCAGATTCTGCACACATTGACCTGAGGCTGTCTGAGGATAGGAGGACAGTGTTGTGGAGAGAGGACAATGCTAACAGTCAAAGTAGTGCTAGCATAGGAAACGAAGCTAACAATGCTAACAGTGGGGATGGTGCTAGCATAGGAAACGAAGCTAACAATGCTAACAGTGGGGACGGTGTTAGCATAGGAAACGAAGCTACCAGAGGGGAAGAATCAAATAAATGGATTGATCCATCAATTTGTACAAGATCCCTGTCTGTGCATTGTACCAAGGGTTTATCTACTGGACGTTTCTACTGGCAGGTGGAGGCCACAGGATGGTTTGATATTGGGGTTATTATCAACGAAAACAATAGTATCTACAATATGTATGACCTCGTGGTAATATGTATGACCTTTATGGTATAATGATGTCATGCCATAGTGTTGTGAGGACAGAGGAAGAGTTAAGAAATGAGAGGTTTGGGGCCATAAAGTCTTCATTCCATTATGTCAAGGTAGATTGGCAAAAACCCCCTTGGTTTGTGCTGTGGTGGAGACCTCTGTGGGCTATACTCGGCCTTGTCTCAGGATTGTAAGTTGGTGGTTGAGGATATCCCTCTAGTGGTGCGGGGGCTGTGCTTTGGCAGAGTGGGTGGGGTTATATCCTTCCTGTTTGGCCCTGTCCGGGGGTTTCTTCGGATGGGGCCACAGTGTCTCCGGACCGCTCCTGTCTCAGCCTCCAGTATTTATGCTGCAGTAGTTTATGTGTCGGGGGGCTGGGGTTAGTTGGTTATACCTGGAGTACTTCTCCTGTCTTATCCAGTGTCCTGTGTGAATTTAAGTATGCTCTCTCTAATTCTCTCGTTCTCTCTTTCTCTCTGAGAACCTGAGCCCTAGGACCATACGTCAGGACTACCGGGCATGATGACACCTTGCTGTCCCCAGTCCGCCTGGCCTTGCTGCTATTCCAGTTTCAACTGTTCTGCCTGCGGTTACGAAACCCCTACCTGTCCCAGACCTGCTGTTTTCAACTCTTAATGATCGGCTATGAAAAGCCAACTGAGAGACCTGAGCCCTAGGACCATACGTCGGGACTATGAAAAGCCAACTGAGATTTATTCCTGATTATTATTTGACCATGCTTGTCACTTATGAACATTTTTGAACATCTTGGCATGGTTCTGTTATAATCTCCACCCGGCACAGCCAGAAGAGGACTGGCCACCCCTCATAGCCTGGTTCCTCTCTAGGTTTCTTCCTAGGTTTTCGCCTTTCTAGGGAGTTTTTCCTAGCCACCGTGCTTCTACACCTGCATTACTAGCTGTTTGGGGTTTTAGGCTGGGTTTCTGTACAGCACTTCGAGATATTAGCTGATGTAAGAAGGGCTATATAAAATAAAATTGATTGATTGATTGATTGGTTTAGGATAGCATGAGTGATGTTTAGTATACTGACTTGGGGTAAAAAGTGATGAACATCAAAGACAGGGAGTGCCCATGGAGACTTGCCAAATGTATGTGAAAGGAATGAGAACCAAAAGGCTATATAAGATATAGGGTCTTCTTTGTCTAGTTAGTTCAACTGACGAAGGGCAAAGCCATGTCCGTTTGTTAGATGAACCCACAAGCTCGTGATTCTATAAATGCTTGGTATGAAATCTCCACAGAATGTCTAAGAATATCCTTGCATCCTTGATTCTTTGATACCTGAGAAACTCATCATAACAACCTGGAATAGTATAAAAGTAATCCTTCTACCCCCCCCCCCCCCCCCCCCCCACCCACCCCATAAAAATAAAAATAAAAAGTGGTTGTCCCACTTGCTATCCCAAGTTGAATGCACCAATTTGTAAATCGCTCTGGATAAGAGTGTCTGCTAAATGACGTAGATGTAAATGTAAATGTTGCCTGTAGTTTTATAATTTATTTTAAAATAGCTGTATGGGATTTTTAAAGTACTACGTGGCCCTGCACCTGAATACATGTCTGACATGCTTTTAAGATACTGTATCTGCCCGGTCGGTCACTCAGATCCTCTTTTAGTTGTTCCAAAGGTGAGAACCAAAATGTTTGGTGAGGCTGCCTTCAGCCACTATGGTCCTGGCCTTTGGAACAGCCTGCCGGAGGATCTGAGGGCCTCAGAAACTGTAGACAGTTTGAAGAGCTCAAGACATACCTTTTTAGCCATGCTTCTGCTTAGTCATACTATCTATTGTATATATCTTATTTATTTTCATTTATTTTAATGCATTAGTCTCTCATGTCCACTGTTATTGTTTTACTATTTTAATTTGTCTCATTTATAAAACCTATTTGTGTCTTTCTAACCTTTTATTTTATTTGCTAAGCACTTTGAAATGCATAATCTGTAAGAAATGTGCTCTGAAAATAAAGTTTGATTTGGTTTTGATCAGGAACATATCCCACAGTAGAGCCATTCAACCACAAACTTACATTAATATGCAAAGTGTCTCAAATGATTTCGTACATATTTACTAGTGTGTAATGCAGTAATACTGTGATTAATAAGTACTTAATAAGTACTTCTCAAACAGCTTAATAGTCTGGATAATTAATTAATAAAAATGTTATTTCAAGCATTATGAATTTCAAGTTATATGAAAAACACTAATGAAACCAGTTTTTTTGTTGGGGTTCAGATCCCCTTTATTTTTATTATTAAAACTAGGCAGTTCAAAGGAAAGGTGGAGATGGTGGAGAAATTCAGATGCAGAGTGTGGCCCAGAGTTGTGTGTGTGTGTGTTTGTGCTTGAGTCACTCCTCTTTGGGGAGGCTGATGGTGCATGTGAAGAACTTCAACACACGTCGGAAGAATCGCAGAACGCCATTTTTCTTCCGCTTCTTTGTTTCGCTGGACACCTTTGCCACTGAGTTCAACGCCTCGGTCACTCCGCTGCTCACCTCAGGACAGCTCTCAGTAGATAGCTGCATCACCTTGCTGAGGCCATTTCCAGTGTTCAGAAGGTTTTCAGCAGCCGCTGTCTTCTTTTTGTCACTGGACACTTCTTCCACTGCGTTTGGTGCCTCAGACACCTCACTGAACACCTCAGGACTTCCCCTGCACACCACAGGACCTCCATTGAACACTTCAGGCACTCCACTGCACATGTCAGGCACTCCACTGCATACCTCGGGACCTCCACTGAACACCTCAGGCACTCTAATGCACACCTCAGGACTGCTGCACACCTCAGGACGGCTCTCAGTGGATAGCTGCACCACCTTGCATAGGCCATTTCCCGTTTTCAGATGGTTTCCAGTAGACTCTGTCTTCTTTGTGTCACTGCACACCTCTTCCACTGCATTTGAGGCCTCAGGACCTCTGCTGCACACCTCAGGAAGGCTCTCGGTGGATCCGAAATAGGACTAAACAGACAATGCAGCGTAATGAAAGAGCAAGAACAACACATCTGTCGTTTTTCAAAAAACATACCACAGACATCCAAAGTCTAAGATTATAGTAGCTAATTTATAATATTGTCCAGATTGAGACAACCCTGATACACCCAACTTTCAAAGATGCTAGACCTTTCATTTACAAAACAGGCTTCTTGTTCATTACCTTTGGGAGTTTTGCAATCATATTAGTGAAGTCTTGGTGCAGCTGATCTTCCCAGCCCTCCTTCAGCCACCCTTTGGGGTTCACAACATTGCTAAGGACATTTTCAGTGTCCAGAAGGTTTTCAGCAGCCGCTGTCTTCTTTTTGTCACTGGACACCTCTTCCACTGCGTTTGGTGCCTCAGGCACCTCACTGAACACCTCAGGACTTCCCCTGCACACCTCAGGACCTCCATTGAACACTTCAGGCACTCCACTGCACATGTCAGGCACTCCACTGCATAGCTCGGGACCTCCACTGAACACCTCAGGCACTCTGATGCACACCTCAGGACTGCTGCACACCTCAGGACGGCTCTCATTGGATAGCTGCACCACCTTTCTCAGGCCATTTCCAGTGTTCCGAAGGGCTCCAGTAGCCTCTGTCTTCTTTGTGTCACTTGACACCTCTCCCACTGCATTTGACACCTCAGGCACTCCACTGCACACCTCAGGACCTGTGCTGCACACCTGTGAACTTATGCTGCACACCTCAGGACCTCTGCACCTCACCTCAGGACCTCCGCTTCTCACCTCAGGACCTCTGCTGCACACCTCAGGCACTCTACTACACACCTCAGGACCTCTGCCACACATCTCAGGAAGGCTCTCAGTGGATCCGAAATAGGACTAAATAGACAATGCAGAGCAATGAAAGAGTAAGAACAAAACAATATCTGTCCTTTTTCACAAAACATACCACAGACATCTAAAGTCAAAATGTATAGAAGCTCATTTGTAATATTGTCCAGTTTGAGACAACTCTGATACACCCAACTTGGAAAGACACTTACGAAACAGGCTTCTTGTTCCTTACCTTTGGTAGTTCTGCAATCATATCATAGAATTTTCGGATTAACTTCAAACGCTCCTCTTTCAGAAGCTGGATGTCTCCGTCGGTAGCAGTGTCCACGATGACATTTGGTATCCTTAATTCATCCTGAACTCTCTGGCCACTGAGCAGGATAACTCTCTCTGTCTCTGTTTCCTGTAATTCCAGGCCCCTCTTTGCATCCCAAGTCTATGTAACAACATAATATGTCATTAAAAGACTGTTGATGTACCAGGTGAGACTGGACACTGGTCCATCATTGAAATGATGGGGAAAATTATGAATTTGAACTGATAGCTATTGTTTTTCTCTGGGTACAAAAATGAGCTTGCTGATATTTGAAGTGCTTTACAGTGGGTGTACTGTTTGCTCTACATAGTCCTCACCAATTCAGCTACAGAGACCTTCCTCCATCTCTTCCATGTCTCTGCCTCACGCCTTCATGTGAATATGGAAATGTATCAGACTGTGTCTGTCTACACTATCTATCAAACTATTGCTATCATCTAATATATTTTGATACATTCAGGTTATTATTTGGCCTTGTGTACTGATGTGATAAACTCAAGTTACCTAAATGAAGTATAAAGTTTCGTACTTCGTATTTAAAAATAGTCTGAGAACACTGCACTTACTCCAGGAAGACTCTTTTCCCTGCCAGGAGCCAGTCCTTCATTGGTCTCAGAGGTAGGTCCAGTGGGAGCCTTCCCTGGGCTTTCAGCATACAGAATTGCCTCTTGAGCATTTTCTGCAATAGAGTCTTCAATTAGTGACTAAACCAGTTAGAATGTGGCAATCAGAGAGTGATATGAATTGGTTCATGGCAAAAACTTACTGCTCCTACATGGAGAGTGATGAGGCCTTATTGATTATTAATTGTTGTTGGCCAAAACCCTGCAGAAAGAGCGAGGGTTACTGAGCACAGTACCCAACACCATATGTCTACAGCAGTACATATATCTTTTATTAATTCATGCTGGAAAAAGTTATCTAAATGGGAAGAATATACATTATACCTTACATAGAACAAGACCATGCAATATAAACAATGAAAATGCAGATGAGATTAATGAGATCTTAATTATGATGAGGAAGCAAGTCATCTTAGATTGTCGATAAATTGGTTGTATATCTAATAGATTCGATATGATCCAAGTAACGTTATTTTTCTCAAATGTCGAAAGCGTGCAATATCGGTTATTCTCATTATGGGAAGACCTACTTACCTTACTGACAACAATAAAAAATATTGATTGACTTGAATGAAGAATGCGCGTTTGCTATAGATATACTGTAGGTTGGTTGTGATTGTGAATAACTTAACCTCTGAGTGATACACACAGAATTAGGAATTAGAATGTATGTTATTGGGCATTGTGACGCGTATAGAATTATAATCTAGATTCGATTTCTATGGTGACGAGTTCCTTACTGCGGACAGAGTGCGTAATTTCTGAGCACATTTATTTGTCCTGTTGTATCATTTGCCCCGGGCAAATCCTATTTCTCCCTAATGAATACACATCCTATAACATTTTTACGCGATGTCACGGGAAAAAAAACGTATTTTATGATGGTTTATTGGCATTGAAAGAAAAATACATAAAACATGCAATACAGTATTCAAATGTGTTGGTTAATACATCTCTTCAAAGTTGAAGACAATAGGCAATTTAAAGGTGGCTATATGAAAGAAATTACAGAATCAATCAATACAATTTACACTATGCCTAGATATCAACAAAATAAAATAAAATCAAATTGTATTTGTCACATGCGCGGAATACAACAGGTGTAGACATTACAGTGAAATGCTTACTTACAAGCCCTTAACCAACAACGCAGTTTTAACAAAAAATAAGTGTTAAGTAAAAAATAATAATAAATAAAATAATGAAAGAGCAGCAGTAAAATAACAGGAGCGAGGCTAAAGACAAGGGATACCTGTACTGAGTCAATGTGTTGGCACAGGTTAGTCGAGGTAATTGAGGTAATATGTACATTAAAGTGACTATGCATAGATAATGAACAGAGAGTAGCAGCAGCGTAAAAGAGGGGGACAATGCAAATAGTTCAGGTAGCCATTTGATTAGCTGTTCAGGAGTCTTATGGCTAGGGGTAGAAGCTATTAAGAAGCCTTTTGGACCTAGACTTGGCACTCCGGTACCGCTTGCCATGCGGTAGCAGAGAGAGCAGTCTATGACTAGGGTGGCTGAAGTCTTTGACAATTTTTAGGGCCTTCCTCTGACATCGCCTGGTATAAAGGTCCTGGATGGCAGGAAGCTTGGCCCCAGTGATGTACTGGGCCGTACGCACTACCCTCTGTAGTGCCTTGCGGTCGGAGGCCGAGCAGTTGCCATATCAGGCAGTGATGCAACCAGTCAGGATGCTCTCGATGGTGCAGCTGTAGAACAAATCTATTCAGTCTCCTGAGGGGGAATAGGCTTTGTTGTGCCCTCTTCACGACTGTCTTGGTGTGTTTGGACCATGATCGTTTCTTGGTGATGTGGACACTAAGGAACTTGAAGCTCTCAACCTGCTCCACTACAGCCCCGTCGATGAGAATGGGGGCGTGCTCTGTCCTCTTCTTTTTCCTGTAGTCCACAATCATCTCCTTTGTCTTGACCACTTTGTCTTGACCATACGGCCAGGTCTCTGACCTCCTCCCAATAGGCTGTCTCATCGTTGTTGGTGATCAGGCCTACCGCTGTTGTGTTGTCTGCAAACTTAATGATGGTGTTGGAGTCATGCCTGGCCATGCAGTCATGGGTGAACAGGGAGTACAGGAGGGGACTGTGCACGCACCCCTGAGGGGCCCCCGTGTTGAGGATCAGCATGGCAGATGTGTTGTTACTAGGGTTGTAACGATCCATCTACTACATCGATGTATCGATTTATATTTCTATGATCCAACTACATCGATCTGTGCTCGGCGAGTTGGCCTTTTGGACAACATATATTGATCTAACATCGTTTTAAAATGTAATAAATCGATTGTATCGATGCTAGGAAATAACCCATTGGATTTAAGCACGTCAGATTTCATATGCAGGGGTGCACATAACTGGTACGCAGGTACGCAAGCGCGACAAAAATCAGGAATGCGTAATGCCACTTGTGTTACTACGCGCCTTTGCGTACTTGACCGATCTTCTCATCTAACCTTACACATGACATGTTGCTTGTCAACTACTGTCAGGGATGTCCAAAAAGCAACAGACATTAAGCAGCTTCTTTGGCGTTTCGCCACCTACAAAGAAACGCCAACTGGAGCCAGAGCCGAAGAAAATACTTTTTTCGGAAAAGTGGCTCCAAGATGTGCAGTGGCTTGAAGCTAACGATGAGCGCACTGAAATGTGGTGCAAGATTTGCCACTCAAATCCACATCTAGCAGACAAAACAGGTGCATTTTATAAAGGCTCAAAGAATTTCAACCATCCTTTATTTGACAAACATGAAAAGAGCAAGGAGCACACGAATGTAGCGCAAGCCATTGCTAAACAAGCTAGCCGAGAATAAATGTCCAGTTGCCCACTTGCCAGATGGCGAGACAAGCTGAATGAAGAACAGCGGCAAGCTCTGTTTAATATTTTTCTCCTCGCCTTCCATAAAGCTAAACACGCACGTCCCACGTCTTCCTATTCTGAGGATGTTCCTTTACTGAAGCGGCTAGAAGTAAATGTCGGAGGTGCATATCATTCACGTGAAGAGGGCACACGGATCATGCAGAGCATCGCTCACACCATCAGCGGGGAGTTACGAGCCAAGTTGCAGTCTGCTGAATTTTTGTGGGCTGCTTTTTGATGGATCTGAGGACATCACAAAAACTGAGCAGGAAATCGTTTACAGTGTGTCTGTGTCCAGCAACGGAGAGTTTACTTCGGACTTTATTGGACTGATTGAATTGGGTGCTGACCGAACCGCACAGGCCATAACAGACGGACTTGTGAGACTTTTCCAGGACACAGGCTTGGATGACTGGACAACAAAGTTGGTCGCTGTGTGCACAGACTGCTGCTGTCAACGTGGGTATCTACAACGGCGTTGTGCCAAAACTCCGGCAACTTGCTGCGGTTGGAGACTCCCTTGTGCACATTCTGTGCACCGCACACACACTGGAGAATTGCGCGAAATCAGCTGATCGCAACGTTCCTTACTGTGAGACATTTAATCGCTCTGTGGTCAAGCTGCTGCAGTTTTATTTACAAAAAGGTGGAGCAAAAAAAACTGCTGCACTGAATAAGCAATGTGAAGAAAATGGGATCTCCTTTGTGAAACTGGGAAAGTTTCATAATATCAGATGGTCTGCATGGAGGCATGAAACACTGTTAAAAATATCAAGACTATTGCCAGCCATTAAAATGCAACTGGTTACGAGTGATAACAGTGACTTGCAGCATATCTGCACAGAGCGTTTTCAGTGCTTTCTGTCAAACATGCTTGACATTTGCAACATTTTGAACACCACATCCATTAGGTTTCAGAAGGAAAAGCTGACCATTGGAGAATGTAAGGATGAACTCATGGTGGCCATTGGACAGTTCACACTTCTGCTTGATGGTGAAAGCCATAGGGCACACACTGTTTCCAATGCTGATGCTGACAGAGACAATACTCAGGGGGTTAATTGAAGAGTTTGAAATCAGATATGACTCCCACAAGTCATGTGATCATTTCTTAGTATTTGATCCTTCAACATGGCCTCAGGAAATGCAAGACCTCCACAGTTTTGGAAACACAACAGTTTGCAGCATTCTCAAGAAATATGAGGCCACCTTGCAACTTGACAAAGATACCACTGTGACAGAATGGATGCGCTTAAAGCAGGCAGGAAAACGCCTGGGAGCCTCTTCTGTGTATGACTTGGTCCAAATAGTAAGTACAAGTAACCCAGATGCTTATTCCAACATCAACAAGGTGGTTAAGCTGTCTCTTACACTGCCTTTAAGCAGTGCAGCTTGTGAGAGGGGATTCTCACATCTCAACATTATAAAAACCAAGTACAGATCTTGTCTGTCACATGCTCGTCTCTCAGCACTGATGCACATTCACCTGTCAAAGCAGACCACAGAGACATTTGACCCAAAGCCTGCTGTTGACCTGTGGATGGAGACAGCTAATCGGAGGCTCAACCAAGGACAGGGAGGTGCATCTGCAGCATCTTCATCATCTACCATGCAGGAAGCTGAAGCAGAGGACAGTGGTGGTGGCACTGAGGAGGACAGTGGTGGCAGCACTGAGGAGGACAGTGATGGCAGCACTGAGGAGGACAGTGGTGGTGGCACTGAGGAGGACAGTGGTGGCAGCACTGAGGAGGACAGTGATGGCAGCACTGAGGAGGACAGTGGTGGCGGCACTGAGGAGGACAGTGAAGAAGACTGCACTTATTAAGACCACGCTACATATATGGTGAGTACCAAACACCATCTGCTGGTACTCACCTGAGTAACTCACTGAAAAAGTTATGTGCACCCCTGTTTATATGGATGTTTTTTCTTAGCACTTTTAATGATAAAGGCTTTAAACATTACTCGATTCAGTCTGCCTGTCCGTGACGTCATCGCGCCAGCAGCAGCGCAAAGGCGCCAAGACAACAAAACATAGCATGGCGGACGACAGAGGAGAAGCCGACGAGCGAGAAATTATCAAGCCACCATTGCGGTCCTTACAAGAAACAGGAATCTAGGAAACTTCACCTGCACTGTCCAATATCCAGGTATTTATTTCAGTCACACTGGTTGAATTTTTGGCTAAAAGGTTACTGAATCGATTTCAAGTCACTGAATCGTTTCGGATTGTATCGTTCTAAATGAACCAATAACGTCCTTGAATCGTATCGACAACCACGAATCGTGATACAAATCGAATCGTTGTTAAAACGAATCGTTACACCCCTAGTTGTTACCTAACCTTACCACCTGGTGGTGGCCCGTCAGGAAGTCCAGGATCCAGTTGTAGAGAGAGGTGTTTAGTCCCAGGGTCCTTAGCTTAGTGATGAGCTTTGAAGGCATTATGGTGTTGAACGCTGAGCTGTAGTCAATGAATAGCATTCTCACGTAGGTGTTCCTTTTGTCCAGGTGGGAAAGGGCAGTGTGGAGTGCAATAGAGATTGCAACATCTGTGGATCTCTTGGGGTGGTATGCAAATTAGAGTAGGTCTAGGGTTTCTGGGATAATGGTGTTGATGTGAGCCATGACCAGCCATGACCTTCAGGCTCTGATCAGACCCTACACCCAAACGAGGGCACTACATTCATCCACCTCTGGCCTGCTAGACCCCCTACCTCTACGGAAGCACAGTTCCCGCTCAGCCCAGTCAAAGCTATTCGCTGCTCTGGCACCCCAATGGTGGAACAAGCTCCCCCACGACGCCAGGACAGCGGAGTCACTGACCACCTTCCGGAGACACTTGAAACCCTACCTCTTTAAGGAATACCTGTGATATGATGTTTTTATGGTATAATGATGTCATGCCACAGTGTTGTGAGGACAGAGGAAGAGTTAAGAGATGAGTGGTTTGGGGCCATGAAGTCTACATTCCATTATGTCAAGGTAGATTAGTGATGTTTAGGATAGCATGAGTGATGTTTAGTATACTGACTTGGGGTAAAAAGTGATGAACATCAAAGACAGGGAGTGCCCATGGAGACTTGTCAAATGTATGTGAAAGGAATGAGAACCAAAAGGCTATATAAGATAGAGGGTCTTCTTTGTCTAGTTAGTTCAACTGACGAAGGGCAAAGCCATGTCCGTTTGTTAGATGAACCCACAAGCTTGTGATTCAATAAATACTTGGTTTGAAATCTCCACAGAATGTCTAAGAATATCCTTGCATCCTTGATTCTTTGATACCTGAGAAACTCATCATAACAGATTGGCGTCTAAATGAACAGGATGCAGTTCACAGCTCAACTAACAGGTAAGCAGACTTTCATTTTTTGAATTCTGTCAAAATCTGCTTATCTGTGGTAAAGCTGAGCTGTAACGAACTGTAAAAAGCAATATTTTTAAATGGGGACGATGAGTGGTGTTGAATGATGTAAAGGGATGTAAGGAGAAATATTAAATTACACAATGACATGATGCTATGATTCAAAACAAGGTGTGTTTATAGTAATTAGCATAAATTGGTAAAGAGAGACTCTGATGTGTAGTATCATCATGGGAGTAAATTAGGTTATGAGACTCTGATGTGTAGCATCATCATGGGAGTAAATTAGGTTATGAGACTCTGATATGTAGTATCATCATGGGAGTAAATTAGGTTATGAGACTCTGATGTGTAGTATCATCATAGGAGTAAAATAGATGAAGCTCTGATGTGATGTGTCATCATAGGAGTAAAATATATGAAGCTCTGATGTGTAGTATCATCATGGGAGTAAATTAGGTTATGAGACTCTGATGTGTTGTATCATCATAGAAGTAAAATAGATGAAGCTCTGATGTGTAGTATCATCATAGGAGTAAATTAGGTTATGAGACTCTGATGTGTAGTATCATCATAGGAGTAAAATAGATGAAGCTCTGATGTGTTGTATCATCATAGGAGTAAAATAGATGGAGCTCTGATGTGTTGTATCATCATAGGAGTAAAATAGATGGAGCTCTGATGTGTTGTATCATCATAGGAGTAAAATAGATGGAGCTCTGATGTGTTGTATCATCATAGGAGTAAATTAGATGAAGCTCTGATGTGTAGTATCATCATAGGAGTAAAATAGATGAACCTCTGATGTGTAGTATCATCATAGGAGTAAAATAGATGAAGCTCTGATGTGTTGTATCATCATGGAAGAATTCATGAAATAGAGAGATGTGTAGTATCATTATGAAAAGCGATAAACGTCTTTGGTAGACGAACGTAGAAAGATGCGAGGTTCGAGTCCTCAGGGATAAACGTCTTTGGTAGACGAACGTAGGAAGATGCGGGGGTCGAGTCCTCAACATGACGAGATTATAAAATTGAATCCTTGCTATAGGTTCGAGGCCTTTGATGTGAAAGATTCATCATAAAGTTCATAAAATAGTTTTGAGGCCTTTGATGTTGTCACGGTTTACTAAGCCAGAACCCAGAAGCAGACCAGGACAAGGTGAGTTGAAACGAAGGTGAGTATTTATTTAACAGATTCAAAAAAACGATGCAGAATAATCCAGGGGACAGAGCGGGCGGCGGAGATGAGTTGGTGGAGGTGCAGTGGCAGATCCAATAATGGCTCGGCAGCCGCCGACAACCAGGCAGGGGTTGGGTGAAGGTTCCGGGAGATTGACTGTAGATAGAAACAAAACGGAGGTAAGTACACGGCAAGACAACAAGGTGCAAAACAACAAAACTAACGCTAGAAACTCAAAGGCTGATACGCTGACAAACATACTGTTCATGGCTAACGATCCGGCAGGGAATGGATGTCAGGTCAGAGCTTATGAAGGGTGATGATCAGGACCAGGTGTGCAGATCGCTGATGAGATGCAGGTGCGGGTAATAGGGAGATCTCCCGCCTAGCAACGTCGCCCGGCAACCAGGCAGGGAGCGTTCAAGAACCTTCAGGAACAGGAGATTTAGAGCAGAAAAAATGGCAACATAGGCAGGAACCGACTCAGGACGCAGGGTTCATGACAGATGTGAAAGATTCATCATAAAGTTCATAAAATAGGTTCGAGGCCTTTGATGTGAAATATTCATCAAAAAGTTCATAAAATAGGTTTAAAGCCTTTGATGTGAAAGAATCATAATAAAGTTCATAAAATAGGTTTAAGGCCTTTGATGTGAAACAATCACCATAAAGTTCATAAAATAGGTTTAAGGCCTTTGATGTGAAAGATTCATCATAAAGTGTTAGTCGGGAAGAGGTTCAAGGCCTCAACCGTGTTATACAAGCCCTGTCACAATAAGTACTGTGGATGAATTACGCAAAAGGGCTAGGAGATGGAGCCAATGACAGGTAACATATTGAATCATAGCACCAAAAATGACATTTAAAGGCGAACTACATAAAAAAAAAAAACATTATCAGAAGTGGATTTGATGCAAGTATTTAAATTACTAACACTGAAAGTTACTGACATTGCATGGGTGATAAAGAATATCCTCAGAAGAGTATTTATAAGGGGTAAATAGAGCTTGATGTTATTGTAGAAAGTAGTGGAAGAGTCTGAGTTTTCTGGGACAGGAACGGCAGTGTCCTTGGAAATTACAGTCTGTTTTTTTTTGGTTCCGCTGAGAGAATGAAGGAGAGGCTGATTTGGGTTGAATGAGGATTGTTAAACTAACTGAAGGGATTATTTCATGTGAATATATAGAACTTTCTAACGTTCTATAAGGAGTTGTGACGATTTGGAAATGGTAATGACAAAATCATAATTAGAGTACCATGTCTGTATTATATTTTTTCACTCAAACGTAGACATGCGTCGTGGGTGAAGAAAGTAATAAATATGGGTTTTCTACGTTTATACCGTTGTTGGATCATGTGATAGTGGAATAAACTGACCATAAGTAATGTTGTTTCAGACGTAATGTATAATATTGTACAAAGCAAATAGAGGGTTCAATTGAAATAATTATCATGGTAGAGCTAACGTAGTACAGTGAGGGAACTTCATTTTGTATCAGAGGGTCAGATGAGAAATCATTGTAATGGCGCTATTGGTGGAAATCTATTTATCATTTCAAGGCATGGAGTATCAATCTGCATTTATGAGTGTACATTCCACTGCTGATGTGTTGATTGAATGGGTACGACGGAGTATTTGGTTTGGTGATGTTGAATGTATGATTTGAAGCGTGTGTGGTTTAAATAGCAGGACTCTTGTAGCTCGTTTGGTGGAGAATGGTGCTTGCAACGCCAGGGTTGTGTGTTCTATTCCCAAGGTGGGCTGGTATAAGTATAACAATGTAAGAGCTTACTAATTGTGGGTCGCTTGGGATACGAGCGTCTGCTAAATGACTAAAATGTAAAAATGTTAACGAGTATGGAGAGAAGAGTGCGTGATAGTACATTTTTTTGGCATTTGAATAAGGTTTTGATAGATTAAATGAGTGAGAATGGTGGAATATGTCTATAAATAAATTGGATCGTGATAAATGGATGATTTCAATATATGATGGTAAACTACAGCAAGTGTTTGGTGTTACTTGTAGCCTACTTAGAAAGGATAGTTGACTAGATCTCATTCATTCTGTAAATGGCGGAGTGATGGTTTCATTGCGTGGCTATGATTTTAGTTGATAAACTGAACCAAACATGATGTTACTATGGCAATTTAGGATGGTTAATGTTGTTAAGTTAGTTTTTAAACCCTATGATAGAGGTAAATGCAGAACGTTGTTTGAAAGTGTGTTTTATTAGGACTGGTAGTAAAAATGGAAGAATTTCCATTTTTGTCTGCGGGTATTAACCATTGGGGCTTGCTGAAACGTGAGAGCGCTGAAATGGACATTATGGGTTACGTTAGGTGTACAAGGATTGCGTATTTTGTAGGAAGTCATAGGAGGTTCAATATTATCGGCAGGAAATGGCTAACTAGTTAGCGGTGAGAGCTAGTGCGGTTTTCATTGGGTGACGTCACTTGCTCTATGAACTGGAAGTAGTTGCTATGCAAGGGCCGCGGCTTTTGTGGAGCGACGGGTAACGGTGCTTCGAGGGTGACTGTTGTCGATGTGTGCAGAGGGTCCCTGATTCGAATCCAGTAAGGGATAGAAAGCAAATCTTTTACATTGATGCTATTGACGTGAATTACTGGTTTCATTGATAACATTATAGGAAAGATGTTGTCCTACCAATCCATGTCAGATAGGATAACATAGTAATTAAAATTGCATATCGGTGAATGGATGTTTTATTGGTTTTGACTATAACTTTAAATTAATTTCTCATCTGTTGAGGTACTGTTATGAGGAAAATTAGCGGTAGAGTATGATAGATATTGTAGAGGGTTTAAAAAGTAAGTAATTTAATTGGTTGATGAGACAGGTTGACTTGATGTTGAATGGGATTGTTTAATATAAGTAATTATTTCTATTTAGGAGAATGAGAATATGTTATTAAGTAGTATTGCTTTGTGGAGACGATTTACTAATGAAGAACATGTCTAGATAGTTGAATAAGGAACGATATTTGATAATTGATCATTTTTTTACAAAATACGCAATCCTTGTACACCTAACGTAACCCATAATGTCCATTTCAGCGCTCTCACGTTTCAGCAAGCCCCAATGGTTAATACCCGCAGACAAAAATGGAAATTCTTCCATTTTTACTACCAGTCCTAATAAAACACACTTTCAAACAACGTTCTGCATTTACCTCTAACATAGGGTTTAAAAACTAACTTACCAACTCACGTCAACTACCAATTCACGTCAATAGCATCAATGTAAAAGATTTGCTTTCCATCCCTTACTGGATTCGAATCAGGGACCCTCTGCACACATCGACAACAGTCACCCTCGAAGCACCGTTACCCGTCGCTCCACAAAAGCCGCGGCCCTTGCATAGCAACTACTTCCAGTTCATAGAGCAAGTGACGTCACCCAATGAAAACCGCACTAGCTCTCACCGCTAACTAGTTAGCCATTTCCTGCCGATAATATTCAACCTCCTATGACTTCCCACAAAATACGCGATCCTTGTACACCTAACGTAACCCATAATGTCCATTTCAGCGCTCTCACGTTTCAGCAAGCCCCAATGGTTAATACCCGCAGACAAAAATGGAAATTCTTCCATTTTTACTACCAGTCCTAATAAAACACACTTTCAAACAACGTTCTGCATTTACCTCTATCATAGGGTTTAAAAACTAACTTAACAACATTAACCATCCTAAATTGCCATAGTAACATCATGTTTGGTTCAGTTTATCAACTAAAATCATAGCCACGCAATGAAACCATCACTCCGCCATTTACAGAATGAATGAGATCTAGTCAACTATCCTTTCTAAGTAGGCTACAAGTAACACCAAACACTTGCTGTAGTTTACCATCATATATTGAAATCATCCATTTATCACGATCCAATTTATTTATAGACATATTCCACCATTCTCACTCATTTAATCTATCAAAACCTTATTCAAATGCCAAAAAAATGTACTATCACGCACTCTTCTCTCCATACTCGTTAACATTTTTACATTTTAGTCATTTAGCAGACGCTCGTATCCCAAGCGACCCACAATTAGTAAGCTCTTACATTGTTATACTTATACCAGCCCACCTTGGGAATAGAACACACAACCCTGGCGTTGCAAGCACCATTCTCCACCAAACGAGCTACAAGAGTCCTGCTATTTAAACCACACACGCTTCAAATCATACATTCAACATCACCAAACCAAATACTCCGTCATACCCATTCAATCAACACATCAGCAGTGGAATGTACACTCATGAATGCAGATTGATACTCCATGCCTTGAAATGATAAATAGATTTCCACCAATAGCGCCAATACAATGATTTCTCATCTGACCCTCTGATACAAAATGAAGTTCCCTCACTGTACTACGTTAGCTCTACCATGATAATTATTTCAATTGAACCCTCTATTTGCTTTGTACAATATTATACATTACGTCTGAAACAACATTACTTATGGTCAGTTTATTCCACTATCACATGATCCAACAACGGTATAAACGTAGAAAACCCATATTTATTACTTTCTTCACCCACGACGCATGTCTACGTTTGAGTGAAAAAATATAATACAGACATGGCACTCTAATTATGATTTTGTCATTACCATTTCCAAATCGTCACAACTCCTTATAGAACGTTAGAAAGTTCTATATATTCACATGAAATAATCCCTTCAGTTAGTTTAACAATCCTCATTCAACCCAAATCAGCCTCTCCTTCATTCTCTCAGCGGAACCAAAAAAAAACAGACTGTAATTTCCAAGGACACTGCCGTTCCTGTCCCAGAAAACTCAGACTCTTCCACTACTTTCTACAATAACATCAAGCTCTATTTACCCCTTATAAATACTCTTCTGAGGATATTCTTTATCACCCATGCAATGTTAGTAACTTTCAGTGTTAGTAATTTAAATACTTGCATCAAATCCACTTCTGATAATGTTTTTTTTTTAAATGTAGTTCGCCTTTAAATGTCATTTTTGGTGCTATGATTCAATATGTTACCTGTCATTGGCTCCATCTCCTAGCCCTTTTGCGTAATTCATCCACAGTACTTATTGTGACAGGGCTTGTATAACACGGTTGAGGCCTTGAACCTCTTCCCGACTAACACTTTATGATGAATCTTTCACATCAAAGGCCTTAAACCTATTTTATGAACTTTATGGTGATTGTTTCACATCAAAGGCCTTAAACCTATTTTATGAACTTTATTATGATTCTTTCACATCAAAGGCTTTAAACCTATTTTATGAACTTTTTGATGAATATTTCACATCAAAGGCCTCAAACCTATTTTATGAACTTTATGATGAATCTTTCACATCTGTCATGAACCCTGCGTCCTGAGTCGGTTCCTGCCTATGTTGCCATTTTTTCTGCTCTAAATCTCCTGTTCCTGAAGGTTCTTGAACGCTCCCTGCCTGGTTGCCGGGCGACGTTGCTAGGCGGGAGATCTCCCTATTACCCGCACCTGCATCTCATCAGCGATCTGCACACCTGGTCCTGATCATCACCCTTCATAAGCTCTGACCTGACATCCATTCCCTGCCGGATCGTTAGCCATGAACAGTATGTTTGTCAGCGTATCAGCCTTTGAGTTTCTAGCGTTAGTTTTGTTGTTTTGCACCTTGTTGTCTTGCCGTGTACTTACCTCCGTTTTGTTTCTATCTACAGTCAATCTCCCGGAACCTTCACCCAACCCCTGCCTGGTTGTCGGCGGCTGCCGAGCCATTATTGGATCTGCCACTGCACCTCCACCAACTCATCTCCGCCGCCCGCTCTGTCCCCTGGATTATTCTGCATCGTTTTTTTGAATCTGTTAAATAAATACTCACCTTCGTTTCAACTCACCTTGTCCTGGTCTGCTTCTGGGTTCTGGCTTAGTAAACCGTGACAACATCAAAGGCCTCAAAACTATTTTATGAACTTTATGATGAATCTTTCACATCAAAGGCCTCGAACCTATAGCAAGGATTCTATTTTATAATCTCGTCATGTTGAGGACTCGACCCCCGCATCTTCCTACGTTCGTCTACCAAAGACGTTTATCCCTGAGGACTCGAACCTCGCATCTTTCTACGTTCGTCTACCAAAGACGTTTATCGCTTTTCATAATGATACTACACATCTCTCTATTTCATGAATTCTTCCATGATGATACAACACATCAGAGCTCCATCTATTTTACTCCTATGATGATACAACACATCAGAGCTTCATATATTTTACTCCTATGATGATACTACACATCAGAGTCTCATAACCTAATTTACTCCTATGATGATACTACACATCAGAGCTTCATCTATTTTACTCCTATGATGATACTACATATCAGAGTCTCATAACCTAATTTACTCCCATTATGATGCTACACATCAGAGTCTCATAACCTAATTTACTCCCATGATGAAACTACACATCAGTCTATCTTTACCAATTTATGCTAATTACTATAAACACACCTTGTTTTGAATCATAGCATCATGTCATTGTGTAATTTAATATTTCTCCTTACATCCCTTTACATCATTCAACACCACTCATCGTCCCCATTTAAAAATATTGCTTTTTACAGTTCGTTACAGCTCAGCTTTACCACAGATAAGCAGATTTTGACAGAATTCAAAAAATGAAAGTCTGCTTACCTGTTAGTTGAGCTGTGAACTGCATCCTGTTCATTTAGACGCCAATCTGTTATGATGAGTTTCTCAGGTATCAAAGAATCAAGGATGCAAGGATATTCTTAGACATTCTGTGGAGATTTCATACCAAGTATTTATTGAATCACAAGCTCGTGGGTTCATCTAACAAACGGACATGGCTTTGCCCTTCGTCAGTTGAACTAACTAGACAAAGAAGACCCTCTATCTTATATAGCCTTTTGGTTCTAATTCGTTTCACATACATTTGGCAAGTCTCCATGGGCACTCCCTGTCTTTGATGTTCATCACTTTTTACCCCAAGTCAGTATACTAAACATCACTCATGCTATCCTAAACATCACTAATCTACCTTGACATAATGGAATGTAGACTTCATGGCCCCAAACCACTCATCTCTTAACTCTTCCTCTGTCCTCACAACACTATGGCATGACATCATTATACCATAAAAACATCATATCACAGGTATTCCTTAAAGAGGTAGGGTTTCAAGTGTCTCCGGAAGGTGGTCAGTGACTCCGCTGTCCTGGCATCGTGGGGGAGCTTGTTCCACCATTGGGGTGCCAGAGCAGCGAATAGCTTTGACTGGGCTGAGCGGGAACTGTGCTTCCGTAGAGGTAGGGGGTCTAGCAGGCCAGAGGTGGATGAATGTAGTGCCCTCGTTTGGGTGTAGGGTCTGATCAGAGCCTGAAGGTCATGGCTGGTCATGGCTCACATCAACACCATTATCCCAGAAACCCTAGACCTACTCTAATTTGCATACCACCCCAAGAGATCCACAGATGTTGCAATCTCTATTGCACTCCACACTGCCCTTTCCCACCTGGACAAAAGGAACACCTACGTGAGAATTCTATTCATTGACTACAGCTCAGCGTTCAACAACATAATGCCCTCAAAGCTCATCACTAAGCTAAGGACCCTGGGACTAAACACCTCTCTCTACAACTGGATCCTGGACTTCCTGACGGGCCACCACCAGGTGGTAAGGTTAGGTAACAACTAGGGGTGTAACGATTCGTTTTAACAACGATTCGATTTGTATCACGATTCGTGGTTGTCGATACGATTCAAGGACGATATTGGTTCATTTAGAACGATACAATCCGAAACGATTCAGTGACTTGAAATCGATTCAGTAACCTTTTAGCCAAAAATTCAACCAGTGTGACTGAAATAAATACCTGGATATTGGACAGTGCAGGTGAAGTTTCCTAGATTCCTGTTTCTTGTAAGGACCGCAATGGTGGCTTGATAATTTCTCGCTCATCGGCTTCTCCTCTGTCGTCCGCCATGCTATGTTTTGTTGTCTTGGCGCCTTTGCGCCTTTGCTGGCGCGATGACGTCACGGACAGGCAGACTGAATCGAGTAATGTTTAAAGCCTTTATCATTAAAAGTGCTAAGAAAAAACATCCATATAAACAGGGGTGCACATAACTTTTTCAGTGAGTTACTCAGGTGAGTACCAGCAGATGGTGTTTGGTACTCACCATATATGTAGCGTGGTCTTAATAAGTGCAGTCTTCTTCACTGTCCTCCTCAGTGCCGCCACCACTGTCCTCCT
Source organism: Coregonus lavaretus (assembly GCF_964263955.1). Taxonomy (NCBI): domain Eukaryota; kingdom Metazoa; phylum Chordata; class Actinopteri; order Salmoniformes; family Salmonidae; genus Coregonus; species Coregonus lavaretus. The sequence continues at coordinate 27,739 of NW_028166480.1, read as the reverse complement.
CAGTGCTGCCATCACTGTCCTCCTCAGTGCTGCCACCACTGTCCTCCTCAGTGCCACCACCACTGTCCTCCTCAGTGCTGCCATCACTGTCCTCCTCAGTGCTGCCACCACTGTCCTCCTCAGTGCCACCACCACTGTCCTCTGCTTCAGCTTCCTGCATGGTAGATGATGAAGATGCTGCAGATGCACCTCCCTGTCCTTGGTTGAGCCTCCGATTAGCTGTCTCCATCCACAGGTCAACAGCAGGCTTTGGGTCAAATGTCTCTGTGGTCTGCTTTGACAGGTGAATGTGCATCAGTGCTGAGAGACGAGCATGTGACAGACAAGATCTGTACTTGGTTTTTATAATGTTGAGATGTGAGAATCCCCTCTCACAAGCTGCACTGCTTAAAGGCAGTGTAAGAGACAGCTTAACCACCTTGTTGATGTTGGAATAAGCATCTGGGTTACTTGTACTTACTATTTGGACCAAGTCATACACAGAAGAGGCTCCCAGGCGTTTTCCTGCCTGCTTTAAGCGCATCCATTCTGTCACAGTGGTATCTTTGTCAAGTTGCAAGGTGGCCTCATATTTCTTGAGAATGCTGCAAACTGTTGTGTTTCCAAAACTGTGGAGGTCTTGCATTTCCTGAGGCCATGTTGAAGGATCAAATACTAAGAAATGATCACATGACTTGAGGGAGTCATATCTGATTTCAAACTCTTCAATTAACCCCCTGAGTATTGTCTCTGTCTCTGTCAGCATCAGCATTGGAAACAGTGTGTGCCCTATGGCTTTCACCATCAAGCAGAAGTGTGAACTGTCCAATGGCCACCATGAGTTCATCCTTACATTCTCCAATGGTCAGCTTTTCCTTCTGAAACCTAATGGATGTGGTGTTCAAAATGTTGCAAATGTCAAGCATGTTTGACAGAAAGCACTGAAAACGCTCTGTGCAGATATGCTGCAAGTCACTGTTATCACTCGTAACCAGTTGCATTTTAATGGCTGGCAATAGTCTTGATATTTTTAACAGTGATTCATGCCTCCATGCAGACGATCTGATATTATGAAACTTACCCAGTTTCACAAAGGAGATCCCATTTTCTTCACATAGCTTATTCAGTGCAGCAGTTTTTTTTGCTCCACCTTTTTGTAAATAAAACTGCAGCAGCTTGACCACAGAGCGATTAAATGTCTCACAGTAAGGAACGTTGCGATCAGCTGATTTCGCGCAATTCTCCAGTGTGTGTGCGGTGCACAGAATGTGCACAAGGGAGTCTCCAACCGCAGCAAGTTGCCGGAGTTTTGGCACAACGCCGTTGTAGATACCCACGTTGACAGCAGCAGTCTGTGCACACAGCGACCAACTTTGTTGTCCAGTCATCCAAGCCTGTGTCCTGGAAAAGTCTCACAAGTCCGTCTGTTATGGCCTGTGCGGTTCGGTCAGCACCCAATTCAATCAGTCCAATAAAGTCCGAAGTAAACTCTCCGTTGCTGGACACAGACACACTGTAAACGATTTCCTGCTCAGTTTTTGTGATGTCCTCAGATCCATCAAAAAGCAGCCCACAAAAATTCAGCAGACTGCAACTTGGCTCGTAACTCCCCGCTGATGGTGTGAGCGATGCTCTGCATGATCCGTGTGCCCTCTTCACGTGAATGATATGCACCTCCGACATTTACTTCTAGCCGCTTCAGTAAAGGAACATCCTCAGAATAGGAAGACATGGGACGTGCGTGTTTAGCTTTATGGAAGGCGAGGAGAAAAATATTAAACAGAGCTTGCCGCTGTTCTTCATTCAGCTTGTCTCGCCATCTGGCAAGTGGGCAACTGGACATTTATTCTCGGCTAGCTTGTTTAGCAATGGCTTGCGCTACATTCGTGTGCTCCTTGCTCTTTTCATGTTTGTCAAATAAAGGATGGTTGAAATTCTTTGAGCCTTTATAAAATGCACCTGTTTTGTCTGCTAGATGTGGATTTGAGTGGCAAATCTTGCACCACATTTCAGTGCGCTCATCGTTAGCTTCAAGCCACTGCACATCTTGGAGCCACTTTTCAGAAAAAAGTATTTTCTTCGGCTCTGGCTCCAGTTGGCGTTTCTTTGTAGGTGGCGAAACGCCAAAGAAGCTGCTTAATGTCTGTTGCTTTTTGGACATCCCTGACAGTAGTTGACAAGCAACATGTCATGTGTAAGGTTAGATGAGAAGATCGGTCAAGTACGCAAAGGCGCGTAGTAACACAAGTGGCATTACGCATTCCTGATTTTTGTCGCGCTTGCGTACCTGCGTACCAGTTATGTGCACCCCTGCATATGAAATCTGACGTGCTTAAATCCAATGGGTTATTTCCTAGCATCGATACAATCGATTTATTACATTTTAAAACGATGTTAGATCAATATATGTTGTCCAAAAGGCCAACTCGCCGAGCACAGATCGATGTAGTTGGATCATAGAAATATAAATCGATACATCGATGTAGTAGATGGATCGTTACAACCCTAGTAACAACACATCTGCCATGCTGATCCTCAACACGGGGGCCCCTCAGGGGTGCGTGCACAGTCCCCTCCTGTACTCCCTGTTCACCCATGACTGCATGGCCAGGCATGACTCCAACACCATCATTAAGTTTGCAGACGACACAACAGCGGTAGGCCTGATCACCGACAACGATGAGACAGCCTATTGGGAGGAGGTCAGAGACCTGGCCGTATGGTCAAGACAAAGTGGTCAAGACAAAGGAGATGATTGTGGACTACAGGAAAAAGAAGAGGACAGAGCACGCCCCCATTCTCATCGACGGGGCTGTAGTGGAGCAGGTTGAGAGCTTCAAGTTCCTTAGTGTCCACATCACCAAGAAACGATCATGGTCCAAACACACCAAGACAGTCGTGAAGAGGGCACAACAAAGCCTATTCCCCCTCAGGAGACTGAATAGATTTTTTCTACAGCTGCACCATCGAGAGCATCCTGACTGGTTGCATCACTGCCTGATATGGCAACTGCTCGGCCTCCGACCGCAAGGCACTACAGAGGGTAGTGCGTACGGCCCAGTACATCACTGGGGCCAAGCTTCCTGCCATCCAGGACCTTTATACCAGGCGATGTCAGAGGAAGGCCCTAAAAATTGTCAAAGACTTCAGCCACCCTAGTCATAGACTGCTCTCTCTGCTACCGCATGGCAAGCGGTACCGGAGTGCCAAGTCTAGGTCCAAAAGGCTTCTTAATAGCTTCTACCCCTAGCCATAAGACTCCTGAACAGCTAATCAAATGGCTACCTGAACTATTTGCATTGTCCCCCTCTTTTACGCTGCTGCTACTCTCTGTTTATTATCTATGCATAGTCACTTTAATGTACATATTACCTCAATTACCTCGACTAACCTGTGCCAACACATTGACTCAGTACAGGTATCCCCTGTATTTAGCCTCGCTCCTGTTATTTTACTGCTGCTCTTTCATTATTTTATTTATTATTATTTTTTACTTAACACTTATTTGTTGGTTAAGGGCTTGTAAGTAAGCATTTCACTGTAATGTCTACACCTGTTGTATTCCGCGCATGTGACAAATACAATTTGATTTTATTTTATTTTGTTGATATCTAGGCATAGTGTAAATTGTATTGATTGATTCTGTAATTTCTTTCATATAGCCACCTTTAAATTGCCTATTGTCTTCAACTTTGAAGAGATGTATTAACCAACACATTTGAATACTGTATTGCATGTTTTATGTATTTTTCTTTCAATGCCAATAAACCATCATAAAATACGTTTTTTTCCCGTGACATCGCGTAAAAATTTTATAGGATGTGTATTCATTAGGGAGAAATAGGATTTGCCCGGGGCAAATGATACAACAGGACAAATAAATGTGCTCAGAAATTACGCACTCTGTCCGCAGTAAGGAACTCGTCACCATAGAAATCGAATCTAGATTATAATTCTATACGCGTCACAATGCCCAATAACATACATTCTAATTCCTAATTCTGTGTGTATCACTCAGAGGTTAAGTTATTCACAATCACAACCAACCTACAGTATATCTATAGCAAACGCGCATTCTTCATTCAAGTCAATCAATATTTTTTATTGTTCTCAGTAAGGTAAGTAGGTCTTCCCATAATGAGAATGACCGATATTGCACGCTTTCGACATTTGAGAAAAATAACGTTACTTGGATCATATCGAATCTATTAGATATACAACCAATTTATCGACAATCTAAGATGACTTACTTCCTCATCATAATTAAGATCTCATTAATCTCATCTGCATTTTCATTGTTTATATTGCATGGTCTTGTTCTATGTAAGGTATAATGTATATTCTTCCCATTTAGATAACTTTTTCCAGCATGAATTAATAAAAGATAGATGTACTGCTGTAGACATCTGGTGTTGGGTACTGTGCTCAGTAACCCTCGCTCTTTCTGCAGGGTTTTGGCCAACAACAATTAATAATCAATAAGGCCTCATCACTCTCCATGGAGGAGCAGTTCGTTTTTGCCATGAACCAATTCATATCACTCTCTGATTGCCACATTCTAACTGGTTAAGTCACTAATTGAAGACTCTATTGCAGAAAATGCTCAAGAGGCAATTCTGTATGCTGAAAGCCCAGGGAAGGCTCCCACTGGACCTCCCTCTGAGACCACTGAAGGACTGGCTCCTGGCAGGGAAAAGAGTCTTCCTGGAGTAAGTGCAGTGTTCTCAGACTATTTTCAAATACGAAGTACGAAACTTTATACTTCATTTAGGTAACTTGAGTTTATCACATCAGTACACAAGGCCAAATAATAACCTGAATGTATCAAAATATATTAGATGATAGCAATAGTTTGATAGATAGTGTAGACAGACACAGTCTGATACATTTCCATATTCACATGAAGGCGTGAGGCAGAGACATGGAAGAGATGGAGGAAGGTCTCTGTAGCTGAATTGGTGAGGACTATGTAGAGCAAACAGTACACCCACTGTAAAGCACTTCAAATATCAGCAAGCTCATTTTTGTACCCAGAGAAAAACAATAGCTATCAGTTCAAATTCATAATTTTCCCCATCATTTCAATGATGGACCAGTGTCCAGTCTCACCTGGTACATCAACTGTCTTTTAATGACATATTATGGGGCGGCAGGTAGCTTAGTGGGTAAGAGCGTTGTGCCAGTAACCGAAAGGTCGCTGGTTCTAATCCCCGAGCCGACTAGGTGAAAAATCTGTCGATGTGCCCTTAAGCAAGGCACTTAACCCTAATTGCTCCTGTAAGTCGCTCTGGATAAGAGCGTCTGCTAAATGACGTAAATGTAAAATGTAAATGTAAATGTTGTTACATAGACTTGGGATGCAAAGAGGGGCCTGGAATTACAGGAAACAGAGACAGAGAGAGTTATCCTGCTCAGTGGCCAGAGAGTTCAGGATGAATTAAGGATACCAAATGTCATCGTGGACACTGCTAACGACGGAGACATCCAGCTTCTGAAAGAGGAGCGTTGGAAGTTAACCCGAAAATTCTATGATATGATTGCGGAACTACCAAAGGTAAGGAACAAGAAGCCTGTTTCGTAAGTGTCTTTCCAAGTTGGGCGTATCAGAGTTGTCTCAAACTGGACAATATTACAAATGAGCTTCTATACATTTTGACTTTAGATGTCTGTGGTATGTTTTGTGAAAAAGGACAGATATTGTTTTGTTCTTACTCTTTCATTGCTCTGCATTGTCTATTTAGTCCTATTTCGAATCCACTGAGAGCCTTCCTGAGATGTGTGGCAGAGGTCCTGAGGTGTGTAGCAGAGTGCCTGAGGTGTGCAGCAGAGGTCCTGAGGTGTGCAGAAGAGGTCCTGAAGTGTGCAGAAGCGTGCCTGAGGTGAGAAGCGGAGGTCCTGAGGTGAGGTGCAGAGGTCCTGAGGTGAGCAGCAGAGGTCCTGAGGTGTGCAGCAGAGGTCCTGAGGTGAGAAGCGGAGGTCCTGAGGTGAGGTGCAGAGGTCCTGAGGTGTGCAGCATAAGTTCACAGGTGTGCAGCACAGGTCCTGAGGTGTGCAGTGGAGTGCCTGAGGTGTCAAATGCAGTGGGAGAGGTGTCAAGTGACACAAAGAAGACAGAGGCTACTGGAGCCCTTCGGAACACTGGAAATGGCCTGAGAAAGGTGGTGCAGCTATCCAATGAGAGCCGTCCTGAGGTGTGCAGCAGTCCTGAGGTGTGCATCAGAGTGCCTGAGGTGTTCAGTGGAGGTCCCGAGGTATGCAGTGGAGTGCCTGACATGTGCAGTGGAGTGCCTGAAGTGTTCAATGGAGGTCCTGAGGTGTTCAGGGGAAGTCCTGAGGTGTTCAGTGAGGTGCCTGAGGCACCAAACGCAGTGGAAGAAGTGTCCAGTGACAAAAAGAAGACAGCGGCTGCTGAAAACCTTCTGGAAACTGAAAATGTCCTTAGCAAGGTGGTGAACCCCAAAGGGTGGCTGAAGGAGGGCTGGGAAGATCAGCTGCACCGAGACTTCACTAATATGACTGCAAAACTCCCAAAGGTAATGAACAAGAAGCCTGTTTTGTAAATGAAAGGTCAAGCATCTTTGAAAGTTGGGTGTATCAGGGTTGTCTCAATCTGGACAATATTATAAATTAGCTACTATAATCTTAGACTTTGGAGGTCTGTGGTATGTTTTTTGAAAAAATGACAGATGTGTTGTTCTTGCTCTTTCATTACGCTGCATTGTCTGTTTAGTCCTATTTCAGATCCACCGAGAGCCTTCCTGATGTGTGCAGCAGAGGTCCTGAGGCCTCAAACGCAGTGGAAGAGGTGTGCAGTGACACAAAGAAGACAGATTCTACTGAAAACCTTCTGAAAACGGGAAATGGCCTCAGCAAGGTGATGCAGCTATCTACTGAGAGCTGTCCTGAGGTGAGCAGCGGAGTGACCGAGGCGTTGAACTCAGTGGCAAAGGTGTCCAGCGAAACAAAGAAGCGGAAGAAAAATGGCGTTCTGCGATTCTTCCGACGTGTGTTGAAGTTCTTCACATGCACCATCAGCCTCCCCAAAGAGGAGTGACTCAAGCACAAACACACACACACACAACTCTGGGCCACACTCTGCATCTGAATTTCTCCACCATCTCCACCTTTCCTTTGAACTGCCTATTTTTAATAATAAAAATAAAGGGGATCTGAACCCCAACAAAAAAACTGGTTTCATTTGTGTTTTTCATATAACTTGAAATTCATAATGCTTGAAATAACATTTTTATTAATTAATTATCCAGACTATTAAGCTGTTTGAGAAGTACTTATTAAGTACTTATTAATCACAGTATTACTGCATTACACACTAGTAAATATGTACGAAATCATTTGAGACACTTTGCATATTAATGTAAGTTTGTGGTTGAATGGCTCTACTGTGGAATATGTTCCTGATCAAAACCAAATCAAACTTTATTTTCAAAGCACATTTCTTACAGGTTATGCATTTCAAAGTGCTTAGCAAATAAAATAAAAGGTTAGAAAGACACAAATAGGTTTTATAAATTAGACAAATTAAAATAGTAAAACAATAACAGTGGACATGAGAGACTAATGCATTAAAATAAATGAAAATAAATAAGATATATACAATAGATAGTATGACTAAGCAGAAGCATGGCTAAAAAGGTATGTCTTAAGCTCTTCAAACTGTCTACAGTTTCTGAGGCCCTCAGATCCTCCGGCAGGCTGTTCCAAAGGCCAGGACCATAGTGGCTGAAGGCAGCCTCACCAAACGTTTTGGTTCTCACCTTTGGAACAACTAAAAGAGGATCTGAGGGACCGACCGGGCACATACAGTATGTTAAAAGCATGTCAGACATGTGTTCAGGTGCAGGGCCACGTAGTACTTTAAAAATCCCATACAGCTATTTTAAAATAAATTATAAAACTACAGGCAACATTTACATTTAAATTTACGTCATTTAGCAGACACTCTTATCCAGAGCGATTTACAAATTGGTGCATTCAACTTAGGATAGCAAGTGGGACAACCACTTTTCATTTTTATTTTTATGGGGTGGGTGGGGGGGGAGGGGGGTGGGGGGTAGAAGGATTACTTTTATACTATTCCAGGTTGTTATGATGAGTTTCTCAGGTATCAAAGAATCAAGGATGCAAGGATATTCTTAGACATTCTGTGGAGATTTCATACCAAGCATTTATAGAATCACGAGCTTGTGGGTTCATCTAACAAACGGACATGGCTTTGCCCTTCGTCAGTTGAACTAACTAGACAAAAAAGACCCTCTGTCTTATATAGCCTTTTGGTTCTCATTCCTTTCACATACATCTGGCAAGTCTCCATGGGCACTCCCTGTCTTTGATGTTCATCACTTTTTACCCCAAGTCAGTATACTAAACATCACTCATGCTATCCTAAACATCACTAATCTACCTTGACATAATGGAATGAAGACTTTATGGCCCCAAACCACTCATTTCTTAACTCTTCCTCTGTCCTCACAACACTATGGCATGACATCATTATACCATAAAGGTCATACATATTACCACGAGGTCATACATATTGTAGATACTATTGTTTTCTTTGATAATAACCCCAATATCAAACCATCCTGTGGCCTCCACCTGCCAGTAGAAACGTCCAGTAGACCCTTGGTACAATGCACAGACAGGGATCTTGTACAAATTGATGGATCAATCCATTTATTTGATTCTTCCCCTCTGGTAGCTTCGTTTCCTATGCTAACAACGTCCCCACTGTTAGCATTGTTAGCTTCGTTTCCTATGCTAGCACCATCCCCACTGTTAGCATTGTTAGCTTCGTTTCCTATGCTAGCACTACTCTGACTGTTAGCATTGTCCTCTCTCCACAACACTGTCCTCCTATCCTTAAATCTGTCCTTAAATCTGACAATTCATCTTGATGGTTGTAAAGTCGTCTCAAATAAAACTGTGAAGGACCTCGGCGTTACTCTTGACCCTGATCTCTCTTTTGACGAACATATCAAGACTGTTTCAAGGATAGCTTTTTTCCATCTACGTAACATTGCAAAAATCAGAAATTTTCTGTCCAAAAATGATGCAGAAAAATTAATCCATGCATTTGTTACTTCTAGGTTAGACTACTGCAATGCTCTATTTTCCGGCTACCCGGATAAAGCACTAAATAAACTTCAGTTAGTGCTAAATACGGCTGCTAGAATCCTGACTAGAACCAAGAAATTTGATCATATTACTCCAGTGCTAGCTTCCCTACACTGGCTTCCTGTTAAGGCAAGGGCTGATTTCAAGGTTTTACTGTTAACCTATAAAGCGTTACATGGGCTTGCTCCTACCTATCTTTCCGAGTTGGTCCTGCCGTACATACCAATACGTACGCTACGGTCACAAGACGCAGGCCTCCTAATTGTCCCTAGAATTTCTAAGCAAACAGCGGGAGGCAGGGCTTTCTCCTATAGATCTCCATTTTTATGGAACAGTCTGCCTACCCATGTGAGAGACGCAGACTCGGTCTCAACCTTTAAGTCTCCTGAGTGGCGCAGTGGTCTAAGGCACTGCATCGCAGTGCTAACTGTGTCACTAGAGATCCTGGTTCGAATCCAGGCTCTGTCGCAGCCGGCCGCGACCGGGAGACTCATGGGCGGCGCACAATTGGCCCAGCGTCGTCCAGGGTAGGGGAGGGAATGGCCGGCAGGGATGTAGCTCAGTTGATAGAGCATGGCGTTTGCAACGCCAGGGTTGTGGGTTCGATTCCCACAAGGGGCCAGTATAAAAAAATATATATATGTAAGTCGCTCTGGATAAGAGCGTCTGCTAAATGACTAAAATGTAAATGTAAATGTACTGAAGACTTATCTCTTCAGTAGGTCATATGATTGAGTGTAGTCTGGCCCAGGAGTGTGAAGGTGAACGGAAAGGCTCTGGAGCAACGAACAGCCCTTGCTGTCTCTGCCAGGCCGGTTCCCCTCTCCACTGGGGTTCTCTGCCTCTAACCCTGTTGCAGGGGCTGAGTCACTGGCTTGCTGGTGCTCTTTCATGCCGTCCCTGGGAGGGGTGCGTCACTTGAGTGGGTTGAGTTACTGACGTGATCTTCCTGTCTGGGTTGGCGCCCCCCCCCTGGTTTGTGCTGTGGTGGAGACCTCTGTGGGCTATACTCGGACTTGTCTCAGGATTGTAAGTTGGTGGTTGAGGATATCCCTCTAGTGGTGCGGGGGCTGTGCTTTGGCGGAGTGGGTGGGGTTATATCCTTCCTGTTTGGCCCTGTCCGGGGGTTTCTTCGGATGGGGCCACAGTGTCTCCGGACCGCTCCTGTCTCAGCCTCCAGTATTTATGCTGCAGTAGTTTATGTGTCGGGGGGCTGGGGTTAGTTGGTTATACCTGGAGTACTTCTCCTGTCTTATCCAGTGTCCTGTGTGAATTTAAGTATGCTCTCTCTAATTCTCTCGTTCTCTCTTTCTCTCTGAGAACCTGAGCCCTAGGACCATACGTCAGGACTACCGGGCATGATGACACCTTGCTGTCCCCAGTCCGCCTGGCCTTGCTGCTATTCCAGTTTCAACTGTTCTGCCTGCGGTTACGAAACCCCTACCTGTCCCAGACCTGCTGTTTTCAACTCTTAATGATCGGCTATGAAAAGCCAACTGAGAGACCTGAGCCCTAGGACCATACGTCGGGACTACCGGCCGTGGTGACTCCTTGCTGTCCCCAGTCCGCCTGGCCTTGCTGCTATTCCAGTTTCAACTGTTCTGCCTGCGGTTATGGAACCCCTACCTGTCCCAGACCTGCTGTTTTCAACTCTTAATGATCGGCTATGAAAAGCCAACTGAGATTTATTCCTGATTATTATTTGACCATGCTTGTCACTTATGAACATTTTTGAACATCTTGGCATGGTTCTGTTATAATCTCCACCCGGCACAGCCAGAAGAGGACTGGCCACCCCTCATAGCCTGGTTCCTCTCTAGGTTTCTTCCTAGGTTTTCGCCTTTCTAGGGAGTTTTTCCTAGCCACCGTGCTTCTACACCTGCATTACTAGCTGTTTGGGGTTTTAGGCTGGGTTTCTGTACAGCACTTCGAGATATTAGCTGATGTAAGAAGGGCTATATAAAATAAAATTGATTGATTGATTGATCCTCAGACAGCCTCAGGTCAATGTGTGCAGAATCTGGGTCCAGGGTGAGCTCACAGGAATCTGTAGAAGACACACATGCACAATGAGGAGCCAGGGAAATAGGAAAGTTAAATGTTTTTCTGTTTAGCTGATGGTACTTTCTCATTGTTTTAAAGGAAATGTCAAACTGAAGAAACCCTGTATATCATATTACACATCAGTCAGACTCACATTTCCTCAGGCCTGGTTTGATCCTGCACTCTCCACACAAGTCCACACTGTATTGTTTTAATAGAAATAGTTCATGTCAAGAAATAATCATAATATGCAGAGGAATATTAAAGGAATATTAAAGTAACTAAATAGTGTACACATAACATATTACACTAACTTGAGTTTATCCAGTCTACAGTGTGGATCTCCTCCAGTCTAGCAGAGAGCAGCTTCACTCCAGAGTCTCCTGGGTGATTGTAGCTCAGGTCCAGTTCTCTCAGGTGGGAGGGGTTTGACCTCAGAGCTGAATCCAGAGAAGCACAGCCTTCCTCTGTGACCAGACAACCAGACAGCCTGCAGAGAACAGTTGGAATGAGTTAGGGTGCCATACTCAATTCAAAAGGGTTTGCTTACATCAATATGTGAGCCTCTCACCCCAAAACCTGCAAGGCACAGCGAGGGTCCCCCAGTGCAGCAGAGAGTCGCTCCACTCCTGAATCCCCCAAGTCGTTGTCTCTCAGGTCCAGCTCTATCAGGGTTGAGTTTGAACACAGGACAGAGGACAGGGACTCACAGGATAACTCTGATAGATTACACTGCCTCAGTCTAAGAGATGAATGAGAGAGATAGCAGGAGAAACAGAGAGAGAGAGAGAGAGAGAGAGAGATTGAAATTTGAATTTGGTTTTATCCAAATACCTGTGCACAGAAATATAGAATGTTAAATAAAACTGTATGTATGTATACCACACTTTACATTTTTTTTTTTTTTTTTTTTTTTTTTTTACAGCATCATCATTTCTCACCCCTGTTTCTGTATCTGACAGTGTGGATCCTCCAGTCCAGCAGAGAGCAGCTTCAGTCCCATGTCGCCCAGGGTGTTGCAGCTCAGATGCAGTTCCTCCAACTGGGAGGCTGCTAGAGCAGGGGACAAACTTCCACAGGAAGTGACCTCACAACGGACAAGTCTGGCGTGAGAGAATATGGAATTAAAAGGGGCTGTATGGATTGACACGATTCGAAACACTTGTTGTCGTAAATATCGCACCTCAGTATCTTCAGTTCACAGTGTGGACTCATAAGCCCAGTGGAGATCCCCTCCACCCCGGTGTCTGTCAGTTTGTTGTCGCTGAGGTCCAGCTCTCTCAGATGGCTGTTCTCTGACGCCAGAGCTGAAGCCACAATTTCACCGCAGCTCTCGTCGAGCCAACACCCAGGAAACCTATGGATTACAACAAAGTGGATCATCCTTCTACACTTTGTGGACTTACATGCTTTAGTCTCTCTTACGGAGTGTAATCGTAGTAAACAAGTTTACAGAAGAGTCTTTTAAATTGACTTCAAACAGCTAAACACTTGGCTGACTTCCCCTGTTCCGTCCCCTAACATCCCTTAGGTGCCGTTGTTGCATTGCTAGTTGCCAGCAGAAGAAGAAGCTGTAGATCCATCCATTCATGTCACAAACGGCTTCCGTTTCTATTTTTCTTCCACTTTACTAAGAAGCTTTTTCTTGGTTTGCTCTTTTTTTTGTTTTGTTTACTAATAATTGCTCACCTTAGTGTGTGCAGCTGACTGTAAGATTGATTCAGTGCAGCAGTTAGCACCTCCAGCTCAGTTGTTGAAAACCCTTGGATATGACTGATGTCTAGTGACTCTAGTCTGTTGTTGGGACTTGCCAGCGCGTCTATGAAGGGCTTCTGGTTCTCCAGCTGGCTGTAGATTATGCTGAGTTCTCTCAGGTGTGAGCCAGGCATTTGGATAGCTGATGCCAAAATTTCAGCGCAGTCGTCTGTGAAATAGCAGGCCACTCGCCTTAAGAGGGGAAAACAAAGGGCTTATAAAGGACATAAAAAAAAGTGTAAATTATACTAATAGTCGTAAGTGACTACGGTAATCTACCAATCTTAGGAAAGTAAATGGAGGCAGGTAGCTTAGTGGGTAAGAGCGTTGTGCCAGTAACCGAAAGGTCGCTGTTTCTATTCCCCGAGCCGACTAGGTGAAAAATCTATCTGTACCCTTAAGCAAGGCACTTAACCCTAATTGCTCCTGTAAGTCGCTCTGGATAAGAGCGTCTGCTAAATGACGTAAATGTAAATTCACTATCATCTGAACTTACATAGCCTTCCTGCAGTATCTAACTATTGGGAGGAGTCTGCTACGGCCCTGACTTGACGTGTTGTATTTTCTCGTGTCAAATTCATCCAGCACCTCCTCTGACATCAACAGCATGTACGCCAGCGCCGAGCACTGAGCAGGTGTCAGCTCAATCTTGGAGAGACTTTGGGAGGTCAGGAACTTTAGAATTTCATTCACCAGGGAGTTGTCCTTCAGCTCAATCAAACAGTAGAGGAGATTGATACACCTCTCTGAGGAAACAAACCATTCAGTCGATAACTTGACCTTGATGTATTGGATGGTATTCTGGATACTCTCTTTGTCTCCCTCTGTCTGGAGCTGTAGGCATTTCAAGAGGATCTGATTGGACTCCAGTGAGATGCCCAGAAGGAAGCGGAGGAAGAGGTCCAGGTGGCCGTTCTTGTTGTGGAACGCTTTATCCACTGCACACCTGTGTAAGTCATGCAATGTATCCAGCTTTCCGAAATATAGTGAAACCCATGGTGAAATACATGGCAAACCATTGGCATGACAATGGGAAACATAGAGTGCTGCGAAGAACTCCTGAATGCTGAGATGCACAAAGCTATACAACTTCACTCTAAACATTGGGTCCTCCTCTCTGAAGATCTCTGTGCACATCCCTGAGCCCAAAAAGGCTTCATTGATATCAATATCACACTCTCTCAAATCTTCTTCAGAAAACACCAGATTGCTCTTTAACAGGTTATGGGAGGCTAGTTTTCCAAGTTTCAAAATGATCTGTACGTCAGACTCTGACAGTTTCCGAAGGTCTGTTTCATTTTTCCCATGCTTCTTGTTCTCCAGGTTTGTCAGAGTGAGTAGGAAACAAATGTACATCTCAGTCAGAGTTTTAGGGACTTCTTCAGAACAGGATCCTCTCAACGAAACCATGTGTTCTTCATGCAGGTTGACTCATCATGGGTTGTTTGGTACAGTACTTAACCTACACCCAATGTAGACGGTGCTAAATAGCCTAATAATGAGAAGATTTGCAAGGTCAATTCATGATGTTTGCATATTCACTTTAAATAGGATCAAGTTTACGTCACTGCTGTGTTTTAAATGGCGCAAAACGCAGACGAAAATTCAACTATAATGGGGATTCACATTCTGTCTTATTTTAGTAGAGCTGTATCTGTTCATCTCAAATAAGTACAGAGGTTTGGTTCACTGAAAATCATTTTTGAGAATGTGCACATTTCTGTGTGACTCACCAATAGCTGGATGACTTGTCTCTGGAGAGAGACAGGAAACAGTCAAGCTCTTAATAAAAAAAAAACAAATACCCTCTATTATCTTCGTAAATATCTTTATGATCTTCGGTCGTAAAATAATAAACGGAGAAATAAAGTTTCTCACCAGCGCCATGTGAACTCATAGTGATATTAATGTTAACTGGATCCCTCACCATTGCAGCCAACAAGCTGGAGTGCAGCGACATTAGAACATGAAGAGTTGGGTTGACAACATTAACGGAGGCTCATATAATTGAAAAGAGACTTAATCTAAAGACACTCACCACACTCAGTCTGATGAAAGTGTTCTTTGTCTCTGATTAAATGTTCACTTCCCTCATGACCTCATTTGTAGGCAGGTTTTAATGTCTATGCTTTCTTGCAACACCTGCCAATGCCAACTCATAAATTGTAGTGTCGCAATATCAAAGGTCAAATGCGATAATATAGCCTTGGCACCCCCTTTTAAGGTTAATAATTAATTTGGAGTTACTGAAGGCTTAGCAACACCAGTCAATATACAAGCCATAGACTGTTCACTCTGCTACCGTCCGGCAAACTGTAGCGGAGCATCGGCTCTATGAGCCTGTCCGACAGCTTCTACCCCCAAGCCAGAAGACTGCTAAATAGCCAGAAGACTGCTAAATAGTTAATTAAATGGTTACCCACTGACCCTATCTTGCATTGACTCTATGCACACTCACTATATATACACACTACATACACTCTCATTAGACTATATATACACACTATATACACACTCACTAGACTATATATACACACACTTGACTATATATACATACTATATATACACACTATATACACACTATATACACACTCACTAGACTATATATACACACTATATACAGTGGGGGAAAAAAGTATTTAGTCAGCCACCAATTGTGCAAGTTCTCCCACTTAAAAAGATGAGAGAGGCCTGTAATTTTCATCATAGGTACACGTCAACTATGACAGACAAATTGAGGAAAAAAAATCCAGAAAATCACATTGTAGGATTTTTTATGAATTTTTTTGCAAATTATGGTGGAAAATAAGTATTTGGTCAATAACAAACGTTTCTCAATACAGTGGGGAAAAAAAGTATTTAGTCAGCCACCAATTGTGCAAGTTCTCCCACTTAAAAAGATGAGAGAGGCCTGTAATTTTCATCATAGGTACACGTCAACTATGACAGACAAAATGAGGAAAAAAAATCCAGAAAATCACATTGTAGGATTTTTTATGAATTTATTGGCATATGATGGTGGAAAATAAGTATTTGGTCAATAACAAAAGTTTCTCAATACTTTGTTATATACCCTTTGTTGGCAATGACACAGGTCAAACGTTTTCTGTAAGTCTTCACAAGGTTTTCACACACTGTTGCTGGTATTTTGTCCCATTCCTCCATGCAGATCTCCTCTAGAGCAGTGATGTTTTGGGGCTGTCGCTGGGCAACACAGACTTTCAACTCCCTCCAAAGATTTTCTATGGGGTTGAGATCTGGAGACTGGCTAGGCCACTCCAGGACCTTGAAATGCTTCTTACGAAGCCATTCCTTCGTTGCCCGGGCGGTGTGTTTGGGATCATTGTCATGCTGAAAGACCCAGCCACGTTTCATCTTCAATGCCCTTGCTGATGGAAGGAGGGTTTCACTCAAAATCTCACGATACATGGCCCCATTCATTCTTTCCTTTACACGGATCAGTCGTCCTGGTCCCTTTGCAGAAAAACAGCCCCAAAGCATGATGTTTCCACCCCCATGCTTCACAGTAGGTATGGTGTTCTTTGGATGCAACTCAGCATTCTTTGTCCTCCAAACATGACGAGTTGAGTTTTTACCAAAAAGTTATATTTTGGTTTCATCTGACCATATGACATTCTCCCAATCCTCTTCTGGATCATCCAAATGCACTTCAGACGGGCCTGGACATGTACTGGCTTAAGCAGGGGGACACGTCTCGCACTGCAGGATTTGAGTCCCTGGCGGCGTAGTGTGTTACTGATGGTTGGCTTTGTTACTTTGGTCCCAGCTCTCTGCAGGTCATTCACTAGGTCCCCCCGTGTGGTTCTGGGATTTTTGCTCACCGTTCTTGTGATCATTTTGACCCCACGGGGTGAGATTTTGCGTGGAGCCCCAGATCGAGGGAGATTATCAGTGGTCTTGTATGTCTTCCATTTCCTAATAATTGCTCCCACAGTTGATTTCTTCAAACCAAGCTGCTTACCTATTGCAGATTCAGTCTTCCCAGCCTGGTGCAGGTCTACAATTTTGTTTTTGGTGTCCTTTGACAGCTCTTTGGTCTTGGCCATTGTGAAGTTTGGAGTGTGACTGTTTGAGGTTGTGGACAGGTGTATTTTTTTCTGATAACAAGTTCAAACAGGTGCCATTAATACAGGTAACGAGTGGAGGACAGAGGATCCTCTGAAAGAAGAAGTTACAGGTCTGTGAGAGCCAGAAATCTTGCTTGTTTGTAGGTGACCAAATACTTATTTTCCACCATAATTTGCAAATAAATTCATTAAAAATCCTACAATGGGATTTTCTGGATTTTTTTTCCTCAATTTGTCTGTCATAGTTGACGTGTACCTATGATGAAAATTACAGGCCTCTCTCATCTTTTTAAGTGGGAGAACTTGCACAATTGGTGGCTGACTAAACACTTTTTTTCCCCACTGTACTTTGTTATATACATACTCACTAGACTATATATACACACTATATACACACTGACTAGACTATATACACACTATATACACACTCACTTGACTATATGCACACACACTTGACTATATATACACACTATATACACACTCACTAGACTATATATACACTCACTAGACTATATATACACACACTTGACTATATATACACACTATATACACACTGACTGGACTATACTGTGTATGCAGACTATATACACACTCACTCACACACTACACTGACACTCACACAAAACCCACACACATTCACATAAACCAGAGGAGGATAGGGGAGGAGGAGGAGGATAGGGGAGGAGGAGGAGGAGGAGGGAAGGGGAGGAGGACAGAGGAGGAGGAGGATAGGGGAGGAGGAGGATAGGGGAATAGGAGGAGGAGGATAGGGGAGGAAGAGGAGGATAGGGTAGGAGGAGGAGGAGGAAAACACTCCAGGCCATTCTTGAACGTCTTCAACTAGATGCTAGATAGAAAGTATAACGGAGCTATATATTTTATATATATATTATATAGATTTTATATTTTCAAATAAATGCCCTTTTTTCCGTCCCTCAAATTGATTTTGATGAGACAAATCGAACAACTTTTATTTTTATCTGAGACAAAGTTTGCCCACCCCTGCTCTAAAGTATCATCCACCCCTCCTCCCTCGCTCTTCCCTCTATCACTCTCCCTTTCTCCCCTCCTCCCTCCCTCGCTCTTCCCTCTATCACTCTCCCTTTCTCCCCCTCCTCCCTCCCACGCTCTTTCCTCTATCACTCTCCCTTTCTCCCCCTCCTCCCTCCCACGCTCTTCCCTCTATCACTCTCCCTTTCTCCCCCTCCCACGCTCTTTCCTCTATCACTCTCCCTTTCTCCCCCTCCTCCCTCCCTCGCTCTTCCCTCTATCACTCTCCCTTTCTCCCCCTCCTCCCTCCCTCGCTCTTCCCTCTATCACTCTCCCTTTCTCCCCCTCCTCCCTCCCACGCTCTTCCCTCTATCACTCTCCCTTTCTCCCCCTCCTCCCTCCCACGCTCTTCCCTCTATCACTCTCCCTTTCTCCCCCTCCCACGCTCTTTCCTCTATCACTCTCCCTTTCTCCCCCTCCTCCCTCCCTCGCTCTTCCCTCTATCACTCTCCCTTTCTCCCCCTCCTCCCTCCCTCGCTCTTCCCTCTATCACTCTCCCTTTCTCCCCCTCCTCCCTCCCACGCTCTTTCCTCTATCACTCTCCCTTTCTCCCCCTCCTCCCTCCCTCGCTCTTCCCTCTATCACTCTCCCTTTCTCCCCCTCCTCCCTCCCACGCTCTTTCCTCTATCACTCTCCCTTTCTCCCCCTCCTCCCTCCCACGCTCTTTCCTCTATCACTCTCCCTTTCTCCCCCTCCTCCCTCCCACGCTCTTTCCTCTATCACTCTCCCTTTCTCCCCCTCCTCCCTCTATCTCTCTCCCTTTCTCCCCCTCCTCCCTCCCACGCTCAATCCTCTATCACTCTCCCTTTCTCCCCCTCCTCCCACGCTCTTTCCTCTATCACTCTCCCTTTCTCCCCCTCCTCCCTCCCACGCTCTTCCCTCTATCACTCTCAATTTCTCCCCCTCCTCCCTCGCTCTTCCCTCTATCACTCTCCCTTTCTCCCCCCTCCTCCCTCCCACGCTATTCCCTCTATCACTCTCCCTTTCTCCCCCTCCTCCCTCCCATGCTCTTCCCTCTATCACTCTCCCTTTCTCCCCCTCCTCCCTCCCATGCTCTTCCCTCTATCACTCTCCCTTCCTCCCCCTCCTCCCTCCCTCGCTCTTCCCTCTATCACTCTCCCTTTCTCCCCCTCCTCCCTCCCTCGCTCTTCCCTCTATCACTCTCCCTTTCTCCCCCCTCCCACGCTCTTCCCTCTATCACTCTCCCTTTCTCCCCCTCCTCCCTCCCATGCTCTTCCCTCTATCACTCTCCCTTTCTCCCCCTCCTCCCTCCCATGCTCTTCCCTCTATCACTCTCCCTTTCTCCCCCTCCTCCCTCCCACACTCTTTCCTCTCTCACTCTCCCTTTCTCCCCCTCCTCCCTCCCTCGCTCTTCCCTCTATCACTCTCCCTTTCTCCCCCTCCTCCCTCCCTTGCTCTTTCCTCTATCACTCTCCCTTTCTCCCCCTCCTCCCTCTTTCACTCTCCCTTTCTCCCCCTCCCACGCTCTTTCCTCTATCACTCTCCCTTTCTCCCCCTCCTCCCTCCCTTGCTCTCTCTCTTTCCTCTATCACTCTGTAGTATCACCCCCCCCCCCCCCTTTTACACAAATTAATCATTAAAAACATATTAATAATCAAACATAACTATAACAACAACAATAATACAATAATAAAAATATAAACAAACAACTTCGAAAGACCATTTCCACCCAAAGCTGAATGATGTGTGAATGGTAAATATTTATTACGTTTATTACCTAACATTTTCTAATCAAAACATCATTGTCCTCTCTCTAAGTGAAGGTGTATTTGTGATGAGACAGGTGGATGTCATCTCTCTGAGTGAAGGTGTATTTGTGATGAGACAGGTGGATGTCACCTGCCGAGTGGCGCAGTGGTCTAGTGTGCCACTAGAGATCCTGGTTCGAATCCAGGCTCTGTCGTAGCCGGCCGCAACCGGGAGACCCATGGGGCGGCGCACAATTGGCCCAGCGTCGTCCAGGGTAGGGGAGGGAATGGCCGGCAGGGGATGTAGCTCAGTTGGTAGAGCATGGCGTTTGCAACGCCAGGGTTGTGGGTTCGATAGAATAATGTATGTGCTAACTGTAAGTCGCTCTGGATAAGAGCGTCTGCTAAATGACTAAAATGTAAATGTCATCTCTCTGAGTGAAGGTGTATTTGTGATGAGACAGGTGGATGTCATCTCTCTGAGTGAAGGTGTATTTGTGATGAGACAGGTTGATGTCATCACTGAGTGATGATGTGTTTGATGAGACAGGTGGATGTCATCTTCATCACTTGATATCAGACAGAGACATGTGTGACTATACCATTTCGATTTCCCACCTGGATATCAATAAAGTTCAATTAAAATCTCCCCCCAAAAAACAGACTAAATCTATTTACAGAAATAAAATTAAATTAAAAATGTGTCTGTCAGTTACTCTGGTGATGGCTGCTTTCATTCACAGAGTTTGGATTTTAACTGAGCCAAATATCTCCCTCTCATCACACATGATTTTGAACTAGGGTAAAGGGGCTCAGTGAACGTGGTGTGGAATGTGTACAGGTGGGTCAGTGTACCAGAGGAGACGCTGTAAAAGGACAGAGCGCCGGCCGGAAAGTCCAGATACACTCCTATACACTTTGTGTCCGGCCTGGGTACTGGCACAACTGAGATCCTGATATTATGAATAAATGTGTACTGTTCATTGCAGCAGAAAAGCCCCCAAGACCTCTTCTTCTCAGTAACCGATCTGGATGTATTTGTCACCCCAATGTCAACCCAGCCAGTCCATTCAACCTGCCAGTAGAAACGACCATCAGACAGGGGCTCCCTGCAGCGTACTTTGGCCCACTTATCCAACTTTTTTGTCCGATCTGAGTCATCTGAATCAGAGAAATCCAAATAAGGATATCGGTTAACCTGTGTTCTCCTCACCACCCTCGTGTTGTCCTCGGACAGAGTCAGGTCACTATCTGCTGACATATCGTTCAGCTTGAGCTGGCAGGCATCTG
Organism: Coregonus lavaretus; assembly: GCF_964263955.1. Taxonomy (NCBI): domain Eukaryota; kingdom Metazoa; phylum Chordata; class Actinopteri; order Salmoniformes; family Salmonidae; genus Coregonus; species Coregonus lavaretus. The sequence continues at coordinate 6,690 of NW_028166480.1, read as the reverse complement.
TAGCAAGACAAGGCAGAAAAACAGAAACATGTGTTTTATGTTATTTTCACAATTTGCTTATAAAAGTTTAGGTGCTTAAAAAGCCAGCTTTCTTTTCCTAAATGTAGTTTGATGACTCACATTTCCTCAGGCCTGGTTTGATTCTGGACTCTCCACCATGGTCCAAACTGTGGGACAAAGAAAGAGTCATGTAGGGCCTATTGAACCTGATTACAGTGGAGATTACTTTGATGATTTCACTATATAAACTAGAGTCTTGAAAGCCCATTGAGCAATGAGGTGTTAACAGAAGCAAAAGTCAAATCAACTAAATTTCCTTTTACCTGAGTTTCTCCAGTCTACAGTGTGGATCCTCCAGTCTAGCAGAGAGCAGCTTCACTCCGGAGTCTCCTGGGTGATTGAAGCTCAGGTCCAGTTCTTTCAGGTGGGAGGGATTTGACTCCAGAGCAGAGGCAAGAAACATACAGCCTTTCTCTGTGACTAGACAACCAGAAAGCCTACAGAGAGAAGAGACAGCATAAAACAATGAACAACTGCTAGAGTATATATTTTTTAAGTTAAAACGTTTAAATTCCATTTAAGTGCAGTGCAGTTCACTAGTTCAATCATTCCTATTTGACTGTTTTCTGAAGTTTACAGTATGCTTTCACAATATCAAATGTGTAATCTACCTAAGAGTCTGTAAGGCACAGTTGGGGTTCCTCAGTCCAGCAGAGAGGAGCCTCATTCCAGAGTACCACAGGCTGTTGTCTCTCAGGTCCAGCTCTCTCAGTACTGAGTATGACCACAGGACAGGAGCCAGGGAGACACAGGAACGTCTGGAGAGATTACACTCCCTTAGCCTTGGGAGGGAGAGAATTTAACGCTACGTTCTCTTGGTGTTTCCATTGTTACGGTATAGTTTTAACAATGCGGTAATAAAAGGTTTCTTCTACTGTAACATGTGGAAGATTAAACATAACGGTTTATTTCTCACCCCAGAGTCTGTATCTGACAGTGTGGATCCATCAGTCCAGCAGACAGCAGCTTTACTCCAGTCGCCCAGTTTGTTGCAGCCCAGACGTAGTTCCTCGAGCTGAGAGACTGCTATAGCAGAGGACAAACTTCCACAGGACTCCTCTGTAACCCCACAACCAGTCAGTCTGTCCAACATGAAAAAAATGTATTAACTAAATGTAAAGGGGAGCTGTCATTAATCAAGAATACATTAACCTATAGGGCCAGTTTCAAGACACATTAAGCCAAATCCTGGACTAAGAAGCTAGCTAACAATCAATGGTAAGTGATAGGGGCATGTGTGCAATGTTTTTACATAAATGAACAAATCACCTAATGTCAAACCACATATGGAGTTGATTTGACAATTTTGAAAATTGCAGGCATTTCCCTTCTATTGATCCTGACCTTCCCCTTTAAACATGTTCATTACTCACCTCAGTATCTTCAGGTTACAGTGTGGACTCATAAGACCACTGGAGATCTGCTTCACCCCTGTGTCTGTCAGTTTGTTGTAGCTGAGATCCAGCTCTGTCAGACATGAGCCAGCTGCCTGGAGAGCCGAGGCAACGGTTTCACAAACGTCATCTTTGAGATCACAACTGGTGAGTCTGTGTGAAACAACCCCAAAAAAATGATTGAATTGTTCAAACTTGCCAACAAGCATACCACCGTCATTTAAAGTTGTTTATCATTATATTTATTGCTTGTTTTCTTTGCCAGAGTAGATTTGGAAGGTTACTGACTGTTGAAAAGTGTTCTGCTGTGTGTTGTTCCAGGCATAGCACTCACCTCAACACAAGTGGCTGGCTGTGAGCACCCATCAGCACAGCCTTTAGAAGCTCTGGTCCCGATCTTCCCATGTTGATATGGCTAAGGTTAAGTGACTCCAGTCGGCAGTTGGGACTCCTCAGTCCAACAGAGAGGGACTTCAGGTCCAACAGGGCGTTGCCGCTGAGGTCCAGCTCTCTCAGCTGGGAGTCGGGCAGCTGTAGTGCAGATGCCACCGTTTCACAGCAACTCGTTGTAAGGCGGCAGTCCGCTAGTCTACAGAGGAGAGACGTTTATTATGGGAGATGTGGATGTAGTATAGGACTGATTAAAATGGCTATAAGACATACAGTGACATACTGTACATATCAACACTTCAACTCACATAGCCTTTCGGCAGCATCGAACAGCAGGGACCAGCCTCTTACGCCCCTCATCTGACGTGTTGTACTCTCTCACGTCCAGTTTGTCCAACACTTCCTCTGACATCAAGAGTACGTATGCCATCGCCGAGCACTGTGCAGGCGTCAGCTTCTTCTCAGCAGGGTTTTTGGATGTCAAGAACCTTTGAATTTCATTTACAAATGAGGTATCGTTCAACTCAATCAAACAGTGGAAGAGATTGATGCACCTCTCTGGGGAGGGATATTGTCTTTGTTTTTCGTCTGAGAGCTTGTCTTTGATGTATTGGATGGTATTCTGGATACTCTCTTTGTCTCCCTATGTCTGGAGCTGTAGGCATTTCAAGAGGATCTGATTGGACTCCAGTGAGATGCCCAGAAGGAAGCGGAGGAAGAGGTCTAGATGACCGGTCTTGCTCTTCAAAGCTTCATCCACCGCACTCCTCTGCAAGTCATGCAGTGTTTTCTGCTGCTGCTGAGAACCTCTGGGTTGTGGCCTGTAATCTTAGTCATCACCTTCTCCAAAATACCCGTAATTCGATCTTGGTAGCCTGTTCTCTCTTGATGCAAACGGGGTTGACATTTTCACTGACAAAGAGGTAGGCAACATAGAGTGCAGCGAAGAACTCCTGAATGCTGAGATGCACAAAGCTGTACTTGTTTGCTCTAAACATTGGGTCCTCCTCTCTGAAGAGCTCTGTGCACATCCCTGAGAGCAAGAAGCCTTCTTTGACATCAATGCCACACCCTCTCAGATCGTCTTCAGAAAACACCAGATTGCTCTTTTCCAAGTTTTGGAAGGCTAGTTTTCCAAGCTTCAGAATTATCTGTACGTCAGACTCTGACAGAATACGAGGATCTGGTTCGTTTTTCCCATTATATTTCTTGTTCTTCATGCTTGTCAGAGTGAGAAGGAAACGAATGTACATCTCAGTCAGAGTTTTAGGGACTTTTCCATGGTCATTTTCACTCAACATTTTCCCAAGAACCATGGCAGTAATCCAACAGAAGACTGGAATGTGGCACATGATGAAGAGACTCCTCGATGTCTTTATGTGTGAGATGATTTTGCTGGACAGGTTCTCATCATCACTGAATCTCTTCTTGAAGTATTCTTCTTTCTGTGGGTCGTTGAATCCCCGAACTTCTGTTACACGGTCAAAACAGTCGGAGGGTATCTTATCAACTGCTGCTGGTCGGGAGGTTATCCAGAGGAGAGCAGAAGGAATCAGATTCCCCTTGATGAGGTTTGTCAGCAGCACATCCACTGATGTTGTCGTTATGGAAATCCAGTGGAAGTTGGCTTTCATCCAGACCATCCAAGATGAACACGACTTTGCAGTCGACCACCTTCTTTGCATCCTTGATATCTGTTAGTTCAGGGTGGAAGTCACTCAGGAGCTCCAAGAGATTGTAGTCATCTTTGATGAAATTCAAGTCCCTGAATGGAAGTGCGAAGACAAAATCTACATCCCGATTGGCTATTCCTTCTGCCCAGTCAAGGATGAACTTCTGCACTGAGACCGTTTTTCCAATGCCAGCGATGTCATTGCAGTTGATTGCATGGTCTTGAAATGCTTTGGTCCGAGCCGTATCTTCAATCTGCCATACCTCATGCTCTTTATTAACCCCTTCACTCTCCCCAGTTGTGATGTAGAGCTCGGTGTAAATATTGTCCAGCAATGTTGGGTTTCCCCGTTTTCCAAGCCTCTCAAAGATGCTCCCAAACTTCTTCTTCATGTTGGACTTGTGTTTGCCCTTGACTTTTTGCAGATCTTCATCTAATGAGGAAAGAACATTGATAGTGTTGTGGGATGCATAAAATATATCTTTACTTCTGTTTTTTTATCTGCAGTATTCAGTACCGTAACGAACACAATACTTTCAGTTACTGGTTTCAAAGTCCGATTTCCTGCATGGGCGTGCCATATTTTTTTTTTTCTGACTTTTATGAGTCTGTGTGTGTGTGTTAATCTACAACTGGTACATCCATTTTTTTACTTTAAAATTAATTATATACTGTGTACCCATTTGATTCTTGAAGAATACAACTTACAAATACCTCATGAGCTTAGTTCAACTGTCGTACCCTATCAAAACAAAAAATATATGCTTAATTGTATAGTATTATTTGACAGGGACACTGCATATTAACTAATCAACATTTCTGTAATAATTTGTTTTGTTTTTTTGCATTATTTTCTATTATAACAAAAATAACAATAAAGAATTGTCTTACCAGCACCATGTGAAGGCATAGTAACACTGATGTTTTCATAAACTGAACCTCCGAGATTGCAGCCAACAAGTTGGGGTGCAACAACAACAGAACCACCCTGAGCTGTAATGGAGGACTGTGGTGGGGCAGGCTGAGCCGTAATGGAGGACTGTGGTGGGGCAGGCTGAGCCGTAATGGAGGACTGTGGTGGGGCAGGCTGAGCCGTAATGGAGGACAGCGGACCAGAGTCCTGGGCTGGAACGAGGGACTGAGGAGTCTGATCCATGATATAAGACAGTCAGTCTCCTCCCCCTGAGAGAGCCAGAAGCAAAGAGAGAACAGACAATATACACTGAACACTTTCCTTACATTGAGTTACACCCCCTTTTGCCCTCAGAACACCTTCCTAATATTGAGTTACACCCCCTTTTGCCGTCAGAACACCTTCCTAATATTGAGTTGCACCCCTTTTGCCCTCAGAACACCTTCCTAATATTGAGTTGCACCCCCTTTTGCCCTCAGAACACCTTCCTAATATTGAGTTGCACCCCTTTTGCCCTCAGAACACCTTCCTAATATTGAGTTACACCCCTTTTGCCCTCAGAACACCTTCCTAATATTGAGTTGTACCCCCTTTTGCCCTCAGAACACCTTCCTAATATTGAGTTGTACCCCCTTTTGCCCTCAGAACACCTTCCTAATATTGAGTTGTACCCCCTTTTGCCCTCAGTACAGTCTCAATTCGGTATCAGTATTGTAGTCCTATGCCATAACCACAGAAGGCTAGAATGGTCATCACAAAGGATACATAGTTGACTTACAGAAAGATTCCCTAGTATATTTATTTTATTTAACCAGGTACGCCATTGAGTATACATTTTCTTTAACAATAACAACCTGACCACGATAAGAGCGAGACACCGTGCAGCAAAGCAGACAATTCTTTAAAACTCAACACATAAACAGAAAACGAAAAAAACTAATGCACAACACTCGGTAGGATGTAAAACATATCTATATAACGGTTATATAGAGCTTTGAATCCCTAAAAAGACGACACTTACCGCATGTAAGTTGTCTTGTTGTGCCGTCTACAATGGTGCTCTTTCTTCCTCCTACTTTCTTTGGTCTGTTTCATGTTCTGGGCGTTGTAGAGGAGGATACTTCCTCAGTGTTGCCAACTCCTCAGTAAGTAAAGTAGCTATTGGCTGTCCTAAAAGTCACTAGAAGTCGCTAAATGACGTCACCACTCAATTTGCATCATTGGCCATGCGCTTGTAATTGTGATGGACGCTGTAGGAGAGAGGAATAACTTCGTGAGAGAGAATTTTTTTTGTATACAATCTACATTAACAATCTAAATGGACCACAAAAAAATAAGGGCGGGATCAGCCAGCGGCGGCTTCTCGCATGCGCGATTCATTTGCAGTCTGGACGCGGAGTGGTGAACATCTTCTGCTCTGAATACTCGCTAAATATAGCGACAAAGTCGCTAAATTGGCAATGTTAACTTCCTGAACTTTGCAGTTAACCGCAAAGTTTCATCATCTCTGTACTGACAGGGTTTGGTGACTGGATATAAATTAATTCAAAGGAATAGTCAGAGAGGCGTGTCTTAGTTTATAATACAAAACTGTGTCTGTCTGTCTGTTTTATATACTTTGTATTTAAAGCACAAATGTATTAATAAAGTTGATTTTTCTATCAGTCTGTCTGTCGGTCTGTCTCTCTGTCCATCCATCTGTCTGTATGTGTTTCTTTCTCTCTCTCTTCATAGTAGGGATATTCAAAAATAAAATATATAAATATTTTTAAAAACATGTTGATTTTTCTGTCAGTCAGTCTATCAGTCTGTCTGTCTGTTTTATATACTTTTTATTTAAAGCATGAATTAATTAATGAAGTTGATTTTTCTGTCTGTCAGTCTGTAAGTCTGTCTGTCAGTCTGTCTGTTGTCTGTCAGTCTGTCTATCTGTCAGTCAGTCTGTCTGTTAGTCTGTCTCTCTCTGTCCATCAGTCTGTCTGTTTTTCTTTCTCTCTCTCTTCATCATTGGGATATTCAATATATAAGGCCATGCGCTTCTCCCGAGTGGCGCAGTGGTCTAAGGCTGATCCACTAGAGATCCTGGTTCGAATCCAGGCTCTGCTGTAGCCGGCCGCAACCGGGAGACCAATGGGGCGGCTCACAATTGGCCCAGCGTCGTCCAGGGTAGGGGAGGGAATGGCCGGCAGGGAGGTAGCTCAGTTGGTAGAGCATGGCGTTTGCAACGCCAGGGTTGTGGGTTCGATTCCCACGGGGGGCCA
>NW_028166481.1:22500-25644 GCF_964263955.1 Coregonus lavaretus | reverse complement strand
CCCATAGTGAAATCAGGCTTAAAGTGACCTGTGGCGCCCCCCTGTGGATGGATCTTGGTGGGGTGCTTGGACCCCTTCTTGGGGGTCTCCTCCAAGCCAGCCATGCCGACCATGGGCACCCAAAACCCCCATGTGTGAGTGAACAGCCTCCCCAGTGTACCCATAGTGAAATCAGGCTTAAAGTGACCTGTGGCGCCCCCCTGTGGATGGATCTTGGTGGGGTGCTTGGACCCCTTCTTGGGGTCTCCTCCAAGCCAGCCATGCCGACCATGGGCACCCAAAACCCCCATGTGTGAGTGAACAGCCTCCCCAGTGTACCCATAGTGAAATCAGGCTTAAAGTGACCTGTGGCGCCCCCCTGTGGATGGATCTTGGTGGGGGTGCTTGGACCCCTTCTTGGGGTCTCCTCCAAGCCAGCCATGCCGACCATGGGCACCCAAAACCCCCATGTGTGAGTGAACAGCCTCCCCAGTGTACCCATAGTGAAATCAGGCTTAAAGTGACCTGTGGCGCCCCCCTGTGGATGGATCTTGGTGGGGGTGCTTGGACCCCTTCTTGGGGTCTCCTCCAAGCCAGCCATGCCGACCATGGGCACCCAAAACCCCCATGTGTGAGTGAACAGCCTCCCCAGTGTACCATAGTGAAATCCGGCCTAAAGTGACCTGTGGCGCCCCCCTGTGGATGGATTCGGCTGTGGGTGCTTGGACCCCTTCTTGGGGTCTCCCCAAGCTGGCCATGCCGACCATGGGCACCCAAAACCCCCATGTGTGAGTGAACAGCCTCCCCTGGGTCCCCATAGTGAAATCCGGCCTAAAGTGACCTGTGGCGCCCCCCTGTGGATGGATTCGGCTGTGGGTGCTTGGACCCCTTCTTGGGGTCTCCCCCAAGCTGGCCATGCCGACCATGGGCACCCAAAACCCCCATGTGTGAGTGAACAGCCTCCCCTGGGTCCCCATAGTGAAATCCGGCCTAAAGTGACCTGTGGCGCCCCCTGTGGATGGATCTGGATGGGGGTGCTTGGACCCCTTCTTGGGGTCTCCTCCAAGCCAGCCATGCCGACCATGGGCACCCAAAACCCCCATGTGTGAGTGAACAGCCTCCCCTGGGTCCCCATAGTGAAATCAGGCTTAAAATGACATGTGGCGCCCCCCTGTGGATGGATCCGGCTGTGGGGTCTTGTACCCCCTCTTGGGGTCACCCCCAAGCCGGCCATGGGCACCCAAAACCCCCATGTGTGAGTGAACAGCCTCCCCTGTGTCCCCATAGTGAAATCAGGCCTAAAGTGACATGTGGCGCCCCCCTGTGGATGGATCCGGGTGGGGGTGCTTGGACCCCCTCTTGGGGTCTCCCCCAAGCCATGGGCAGCCAAATCCCCCATTTGTGAGTTAAGATCATCCCCTGTTCCCCTAGTGAAATCAGGCCTAAAATGACCTCTGTGGCGCCCCCCTGTGGATGGATCCGGCTGTGGGGTCTTGGACCCCCTCTTGGGGTCACCCCCAAGCCAGCCATGGGCACCCAAAACCCCCATTTGTGAGTTAAGATCATCCCCTGGTTCCCCTAGTGAAATCAGGCTTAAAATGACATGTGGCGCCCCCCTGTGGATGGATCCGGGTGTGGGGTCTTGGACCCCCTCTTGGGGTCACCCCCAAGCCGGCCAAGGGCACCCAAAACCCCCATGTGTGAGGTAAGAGCCTCCCCTGGTTCTCCTAGTGTCCGCCGGCGGTTTACCATATGGGGGTGTCTGACCACCACCCCAATCCGAGAAAAGTGCATCAAAATCGGCCTCCGTGAGCCAGGAGTCGGTCCCTGGTTCTCATAGTGTCAACCGGATGATTTCCATATGGGGGTGTCTGACCACCAACCCAATCCGAGAAAAGTGCATCAAAATCGGCCTTCCGGGAGCCAGGAGTCGGTCCCTGGTTCTCATAGTGTCAACCGGATGGTTTCCATATGGGGGTGTCTGACCACCAACCCAATCCGAGAAAGTGCATCAAAATCGGCCTTCCGGGAGCCAGGAGTCGGTCCCTGGTTCTCATAGTGTCAACCGGATGATTTCCATATGGGGGGTGTCTGACCACCAACCCAATCCGAGAAAAGTGCATCAAAATCGGCCTCCGTGAGCCAGGAGTCGGTCCCTGGTTCTCATAGTGTCAACCGGATGATTTCCATATGGGGGTGTCTGACCACCAACCCAATCCGAGAAAAGTGCATCAAAATCGGCCTTCCGGGAGCCAGGAGTCGGTCCCTGGTTCTCCTAATGTCAACCGGATGATTTCCATATGGGGGTGTCTGACCACCAACCCAATCCGAGAAAAGTGCATCAAAATCGGCCTTCCCGGGAGCCAGGAGTCGGTCCCTGGTTCTCATAGTGTCAACCGGATGATTTCCATATGGGGGTGTCTGACCACCAACCCAATCCGAGAAAAGTGCATCAAAATCGGCCTCCGTGAGCCAGGAGTCGGTCCCTGGTTCTCATAGTGTCAACCGGATGATTTCCATATGGGGGTGTCTGACCACCAACCCAATCCGAGAAAAGTGCATCAAAATCGGCCTTCCGGGAGCCAGGAGTCGGTCCCTGGTTCTCATAGTGTCAACCGGATGGTTTCCATATGGGGGTGTCTGACCACCAACCCAATCCGAGAAAAGTGCATCAAAATCGGCCTTCCGGAGCCAGGAGTCGGTCCCTGGTTCTCCTAATGTCAACCGGATGATTTCCATATGGGGGTGTCTGACCACCAACCCAATCCGAGAAAAGTGCATCAAAATCGGCCTTCCGGGAGCCAGGAGTCGGTCCCTGGTTCTCCTAATGTCAACCGGATGATTTCCATATGGGGGTGTCTGACCACCAACCCAATCCGAGAAAAGTGCATCAAAATCGGCCTTCCGGGAGCCAGGAGTCGGTCCCTGGTTCTCATAGTGTCAACCGGATGGTTTCCATATGGGGGTGTCTGACCACCAACCCAATCCGAGAAAAGTGCATCAAAATCGGCCTTCCGGGAGCCAGGAGTCGGTCCCTGGTTCTCCTAATGTCAACCGGATGATTTCCATATGGGGGTGTCTGACCACCAACCCAATCCGAGAAAAGTGCATCAAAATCGGCCTTCCGGGAGCCAGGAGTCGGTCCCTGGTTCTCCTAATGTCAAC
>NW_028166481.1:5000-10000 GCF_964263955.1 Coregonus lavaretus | reverse complement strand
AGTCTCAGTCCGAGTGAGAGATGGTTTGAGCGGACACGGAGTGTGGGCCTGGAGGCATGGAGGTCGGGGACGCCCATGCAGTGAGCTGCAGTCTCAGTCCGAGTGAGAGATGGTTTGAGCGGGCAGGGAGTGTGGGCTTGGTGGTCGTGGTTCTGGAGCCCAGGCCATCCAGGGAGTGAGCTGCAGTCTGAGGCCGAGTGAGAGAGGGTTTGAGTGGGCAGGGAGTGTGGGCTTGGTGGTCGTGGTTCTGGAGCCCAGGCCATCCAGGGAGTGAGCTGCAGTCTGAGGCCGAGTGAGAGAGGGTTTGAGTGGGCAGGGAGTGTGGGCTTGGTGGTCGTGGTTCTGGAGCCCAGGCCATCCAGGGAGTGAGCTGCAGTCTCAGGCCGAGTGAGAGAGGGTTTCACTGGGCATGGAGTGTAGAGATGGAGGCAATGAGCTCCAGAGGTCACAAAGGTCAATGTGGGCCTGCATGGCTGTCAGCAGGGCCACAGAGAGAAGGCCCAAGTGAATAGGTGTGTCTGTGTGAGTGAGTGAACCTGTCTCATAGGGGGGCAGAGCAGGCATCCCCTTTGGGGGCTGTCTGCTCTGTCCCCCTTTTTTTTTGGCCTCCTATACCTCTGGAGGTCAAGGGAGTAAGCTGTACTCTCAAGCCCATGTGAGAGAGGCTTTTAATGGGAAGAGAGAGTTTAAAAAGAGGCATGGAGCTCCAGAGGTCACAAAGGTCAATGTGGGCCTGCATGGATGTCAGCAGGGCATGAGGGAGAAGGCCCAAGTGAATAGGTGTGTCTGTGTGAGTGAGTGAACCTGTCTCATAGGGGGGCAGAGCAGGCATCCCCTTTGGGGGCTGTCTGCTCTGTCCCCCTTTTTTTTTGGCCTCCTATACCTCTGGAGGTCAAGGGAGTAAGCTGTACTCTCAAGCCCATGGGAGAGAGGGTTTTAATAGGGAGAGAGTGATTAAAAAGAGGCATGGTGCTCCAGGGGAGTGAGCTGTACTCTCATGCCCATGGGAGATGCCCTTTACTAGGCAGGGAGTTTAGAACAAGGTGCATGGAGCTCCAGAGGTCACAAAGGTCAATGTGGGCCTGCATGGATGTCAGCAGGGCATGAGGGAGAAGGCCCAAGTGAATAGGTTTGTCTGTGTGTGTCTGTGTGAGTGAGTGAGTGAGTGTGTGTGTGAACCTTTCCCACAGGAGGGCAGCACTGTGCAGGCAGCTCCAATGGAGGCTGGCTGCTCTGTGCCCATGTATTATTTGTTCTCTCTCTCTCTCTCTCTCCCCTTTCTTCTGGCCTGCTGGGTCACTTTTGTGTGTGGAGGGCTGGACTCTGTCTCACCCATCCCAGCCATGGGCACCCAGAATGCCCATGTGTGAGTCAGGAGCCCTCCCCTGGTTCTCCTAGTGAAAATGACCTGTGGCGCCCCCCTGTGGATGGATCTTGGTGGGGGTGCTTGGACCCCTTCTTGGGGTCTCCTCCAAGCCAGCCATGCCGACCATGGGCACCCAAAACCCCCATGTGTGAGTGAACAGCCTCCCCAGTGTACCCATAGTGAAATCAGGCTTAAAGTGACCTGTGGCGCCCCCCTGTGGATGGATCTTGGTGGGGGTGCTTGGACCCCTTCTTGGGGTCTCCTCCAAGCCAGCCATGCCGACCATGGGCACCCAAAACCCCCATGTGTGAGTGAACAGCCTCCCCAGTGTACCCATAGTGAAATCAGGCTTAAAGTGACCTGTGGCGCCCCCCTGTGGATGGATCTTGGTGGGGGTGCTTGGACCCCTTCTTGGGGTCTCCTCCAAGCCAGCCATGCCGACCATGGGCACCCAAAACCCCCATGTGTGAGTGAACAGCCTCCCCAGTGTACCCATAGTGAAATCAGGCTTAAAGTGACCTGTGGCGCCCCCCTGTGGATGGATCTTGGTGGGGGTGCTTGGACCCCTTCTTGGGGTCTCCTCCAAGCCAGCCATGCCGACCATGGGCACCCAAAACCCCCATGTGTGAGTGAACAGCCTCCCCAGTGTACCCATAGTGAAATCAGGCTTAAAGTGACCTGTGGCGCCCCCCTGTGGATGGATCTTGGTGGGGGTGCTTGGACCCCTTCTTGGGGTCTCCTCCAAGCCAGCCATGCCGACCATGGGCACCCAAAACCCCCATGTGTGAGTGAACAGCCTCCCCAGTGTACCCATAGTGAAATCCGGCCTAAAGTGACCTGTGGCGCCCCCCTGTGGATGGATTCGGCTGTGGGTGCTTGGACCCCTTCTTGGGGTCTCCCCCAAGCTGGCCATGCCGACCATGGGCACCCAAAACCCCCATGTGTGAGTGAACAGCCTCCCCTGGGTCCCCATAGTGAAATCCGGCCTAAAGTGACCTGTGGCGCCCCCCTGTGGATGGATTCGGCTGTGGGTGCTTGGACCCCTTCTTGGGGTCTCCCCCAAGCTGGCCATGCCGACCATGGGCACCCAAAACCCCCATGTGTGAGTGAACAGCCTCCCCTGGGTCCCCATAGTGAAATCCGGCCTAAAGTGACCTGTGGCGCCCCCCTGTGGATGGATCTGGATGGGGGTGCTTGGACCCCTTCTTGGGGTCTCCTCCAAGCCAGCCATGCCGACCATGGGCACCCAAAACCCCCATGTGTGAGTGAACAGCCTCCCCTGGGTCCCCATAGTGAAATCAGGCTTAAAATGACATGTGGCGCCCCCCTGTGGATGGATCCGGCTGTGGGGTCTTGTACCCCCTCTTGGGGTCACCCCCAAGCCGGCCATGGGCACCCAAAACCCCCATGTGTGAGTGAACAGCCTCCCCTGTGTCCCCATAGTGAAATCAGGCCTAAAGTGACATGTGGCGCCCCCCTGTGGATGGATCCGGGTGGGGGTGCTTGGACCCCCTCTTGGGGTCTCCCCCAAGCCATGGGCAGCCAAATCCCCCATTTGTGAGTTAAGATCATCCCCTGGTTCCCCTAGTGAAATCAGGCCTAAAATGACCTCTGTGGCGCCCCCCTGTGGATGGATCCGGCTGTGGGGTCTTGGACCCCCTCTTGGGGTCACCCCCAAGCCAGCCATGGGCACCCAAAACCCCCATTTGTGAGTTAAGATCATCCCCTGGTTCCCCTAGTGAAATCAGGCTTAAAATGACATGTGGCGCCCCCCTGTGGATGGATCCGGGTGTGGGGTCTTGGACCCCCTCTTGGGGTCACCCCCAAGCCGGCCAAGGGCACCCAAAACCCCCATGTGTGAGGTAAGAGCCTCCCCTGGTTCTCCTAGTGTCCGCCGGCGGTTTACCATATGGGGGTGTCTGACCACCACCCCAATCCGAGAAAAGTGCATCAAAATCGGCCTCCGTGAGCCAGGAGTCGGTCCCTGGTTCTCATAGTGTCAACCGGATGATTTCCATATGGGGGTGTCTGACCACCAACCCAATCCGAGAAAAGTGCATCAAAATCGGCCTTCCGGGAGCCAGGAGTCGGTCCCTGGTTCTCATAGTGTCAACCGGATGGTTTCCATATGGGGGTGTCTGACCACCAACCCAATCCGAGAAAAGTGCATCAAAATCGGCCTTCCGGGAGCCAGGAGTCGGTCCCTGGTTCTCATAGTGTCAACCGGATGATTTCCATATGGGGGTGTCTGACCACCAACCCAATCCGAGAAAAGTGCATCAAAATCGGCCTCCGTGAGCCAGGAGTCGGTCCCTGGTTCTCATAGTGTCAACCGGATGATTTCCATATGGGGGTGTCTGACCACCAACCCAATCCGAGAAAAGTGCATCAAAATCGGCCTTCCGGGAGCCAGGAGTCGGTCCCTGGTTCTCCTAATGTCAACCGGATGATTTCCATATGGGGGTGTCTGACCACCAACCCAATCCGAGAAAAGTGCATCAAAATCGGCCTTCCGGGAGCCAGGAGTCGGTCCCTGGTTCTCATAGTGTCAACCGGATGATTTCCATATGGGGGTGTCTGACCACCAACCCAATCCGAGAAAAGTGCATCAAAATCGGCCTCCGTGAGCCAGGAGTCGGTCCCTGGTTCTCATAGTGTCAACCGGATGATTTCCATATGGGGGTGTCTGACCACCAACCCAATCCGAGAAAAGTGCATCAAAATCGGCCTTCCGGGAGCCAGGAGTCGGTCCCTGGTTCTCATAGTGTCAACCGGATGGTTTCCATATGGGGGTGTCTGACCACCAACCCAATCCGAGAAAAGTGCATCAAAATCGGCCTTCCGGGAGCCAGGAGTCGGTCCCTGGTTCTCCTAATGTCAACCGGATGATTTCCATATGGGGGTGTCTGACCACCAACCCAATCCGAGAAAAGTGCATCAAAATCGGCCTTCCGGGAGCCAGGAGTCGGTCCCTGGTTCTCCTAATGTCAACCGGATGATTTCCATATGGGGGTGTCTGACCACCAACCCAATCCGAGAAAAGTGCATCAAAATCGGCCTTCCGGGAGCCAGGAGTCGGTCCCTGGTTCTCATAGTGTCAACCGGATGGTTTCCATATGGGGGTGTCTGACCACCAACCCAATCCGAGAAAAGTGCATCAAAATCGGCCTTCCGGGAGCCAGGAGTCGGTCCCTGGTTCTCCTAATGTCAACCGGATGATTTCCATATGGGGGTGTCTGACCACCAACCCAATCCGAGAAAAGTGCATCAAAATCGGCCTTCCGGGAGCCAGGAGTCGGTCCCTGGTTCTCCTAATGTCAACCGGATGATTTCCATATGGGGGTGTCTGACCACCAACCCAATCCGAGAAAAGTGCATCAAAATCGGCCTTCCGGGAGCCAGGAGTCGGTCCCTGGTTCTCATAGTGTCAACCGGATGGTTTCCATATGGGGGTGTCTGACCACCAACCCAATCCGAGAAAAGTGCATCAAAATCGGCCTTCCGGGAGCCAGGAGTCGGTCCCTGGTTCTCATAGTGTCAACCGGATGGTTTCCATATGGGGGTGTCTGACCACCAACCCAATCCGAGAAAAGTGCATCAAAATCGGCCTTCCGGGAGCCAGGAGTCGGTCCCT